>NC_137637.1:33609551-33854551 GCF_963383615.2 Lipophrys pholis | reverse complement strand
GACATTATTTATAAGGTCCTTAAATATACTGCAACTAAAGCAAAACCAACAACTATGAATATGCAGTAATATTGACCATTAACTGCAGTATCCTATATATAGTGCAAATGAGGTGAATTCCACAGTGGTGGCGCGCAGAATGAGGCGACGTCGTTTCCTCACCATTAGCTCCGCCCACTCACAAATCAAAGTGAGACCATGTACACATTAACTGTTTTTACACTGTGGTATTCAGTAAGGTGGTTACTGATTGTAGAGTGTATTTAAACTGCGAAGCAGGGAGTTTATCTGAGGACGGGACACCGAGCTCTTTATAAAGCTCTTTAGGAGTATTTAAAACAGTTTTAAAGGATTTTTATGGTGGCAAATATTCAATGTGTGACTGTGTTGACAGAGTCTGATGTCACTGTACTACAGTTTAATTTATCCAAACATCTCATACTGTGATATTGTCTGTGCCGCCTCGCAAATACTTCACATAAAAAAAATATCTATTCTTTTTTAAAGAATGACTTCTATGAATTTCATCTATAAATACTTTAGAAACGTGCAAATTTATGTATAAATTTCTTACATTTAATTGATTAAAAGAAATACATTAATAGAATTAATTAATTAAAATGATTTAATTCAATCCATTGTCCAAATGGGATCCCGCCGGTCTTATGTTGACGTGTCGTGTGGTTATTTACGTGGAGGCTTCTCAACAAAAAATGGAAAAAGAGAGGAAAACCGTTGAAAAGAACATTTTGCGTGAAATATGTGAACTTGAGCAGAAGATTCCGTAGTTTTATAAAAACACGACCAGAGCAGGTTTGTGGGGTCGCTCTGTGCAGTTTGCATGTTTTTCTTCACTCGTTCTGCGTCGCAGACTTTTTGAAACCAAAATAACATTTCTAAAAATTTGGTGCCTGCTGCGGTGGTGCAGTGGTTGGTGCCGTCGCCTCACAGTCGAGGGGGAACCTTGTTTGAACCCGCTGAGCAATTCCATTCAAACGCGTTTTCTTTTTAAGCAGCGGCTGTAAATTGAGTGTGGCGTTTGCGTTCGTCCTGAGATGATCCAGCGCGGAGGAATCCTCCTCGTTTTATCGCGTTGGCAAAAAGTGACACCGGACGACCTTTCAGGTGAAAATTCGCCGCGTCACCGCAGCTCCGGGTTACACATTACTGAAGTGTGTTTATTGAGGATACGGCCCCGTCGAGTATCTGACTGAGAGTTTGATCCCTGTGGCGTGTGGGGGAAAACAACCGGCGAGCACGTAATGGCTGAGTTGTCAGCGGGCGGCGAGCCAGACGGCGAGCGGCGTTGACGAACCGCGTGGCGTCGCTCGCCCGGGCCGCCGCCAGTCGGCTCGGGTTTTTGATGTCCTGACCTCAATCCTGCGCACCGTCCTCAAATCGTCCGACTTTTTTTTTCTTCAGGTCAGCCTATAGGCTGAGGCGTGTGAATTAAAAAAAAAGAATAGAAAAAAAGGAAAGGTCAAAGGGTGAAGCGAGAGATAAAGAGAGAGAGAGATAAAGAGAGAGAGAGAGAGAACGAGACAGAGAGAGAGAGACAGGAAAAACACAACAAACCTTTCCTGCAGACTTTGGTCTGGCACAGTTCAGCTGAGTTCAAAGTGTGTGTGTGTGTGTGTGTGTGTGTGTGTGTGTGTGTGTGTGTGTGTGTGTGTGTGTGTGTGTGTGTGTGTGTGTGTGTGTGTGTGTGTGTGTAGTTGATGTAATGGCTGATTAACATGTCTGTCAGTGACTCAGCATTTTTTTTTTTTCTTATTAAAACTATTTTTAATTGACAAATATATGGAACCACCGGTGTGTCTGCACACTGGTGGTGCAGTGGTTAGTGCTCTCACCTCACACTGAGATCATATCAGGTTTGAGTTCCGGTTAGGAGCCTTTCCGTGTGGAATTTGCATTTTCTCACAAACATTCCTCCTTAAAGGTCCCATATTATGCAAATTTGACTTTCTAATTAATATTTTTTTAACAGGAATGTGTGTCCCTGACGCCCCAGAGGGTGAAGAAAGTCTGTCCCCTCCGTCACTCGCTTCCTCCACATTTTAGCAAACGTGTGCTCATACAGGTGAATCAGGGATTCTCCCTTCATGACATCATGTGGGGAAAATACCCACATCCTCTGCCTTACTGGTATATTGAAATCAATTCAGTGTAACGTGAAAACCTGCAATATTTACCCTTACAGTTAGCAGGAGCTCGCATTAGCTACTGGGTCAGAACGGTTATGGTGGAAAAACAGCGTTCCTACGAGCCACAGCGATAAATCCGCCACAGACACAAGAACCAGCCTGTTCTCAGTGGAGCCCCCTAGAGGGACTTTTAGACCGGATGGAATTCAGCACCACGGCTGGATTTGAGGAAAAAAAACCACTTTGAATACAATATTGTTGGACAAATTACAACAATTTGAAATTGACGCTGTGGCGGTTTTTGGAGGAAGTCTGACCGCTCAAATTAAAACGATCAAAGACGACTTATTACCGCCAGCGTTAAAGGACTGACGACTCAGCAGGAGTTACAGACGTCAATCAGTGTATTTGTCTTCTGGTCGCCTCTACTGAATAAAGCTCATCCTTCAGCTGATTCCAAAACGCTCATAAACATCTCAGATCTGTTATTTTGTGGTAAATTCAGACCTCAGGTAATCTGGATCAGAGTCAGAATCAGTATTTATTTTTTTCTTGCACTCCATCTTTAATTCTGATATTTTTAACCCCATTCTTTTGATTTGCGTTGGTTTTGGTTGTTCCACTCCTTTGTTATTTAGCCGTGTGCTGAGGGTCTTCGTCTTGTTGGAAGGTGACCCTTCGGCCCAGTCTGAGGTCCTGGGAAGCCTGGAAGAGGTTTTTCTTCCAGGATATCTCTGTACTTGGCCACATTCATCTTTCCTTCAATTGCAAACCAGTGGTTCCTGTCCCTGCAGCTGAAAAACACCCCCACAGCATGATGCTGCCGCCACCATGCTTCACTGTTGGGATTGTATTGGGCAGGTGATGAGCAGTGACTTCACACATACTGCTGAGAATTTACGCAGAAAAGTTCAGTCTTGGTCTCTTCAGACCAGAGAATCTTATTTCTCATAGTCTGGGGGTCCTTCATGTGTTCTTTGGTAAACTCTGCAGGCTTTCGTGCGTCCTGCACCGAGGAGAGGCTCTGCCATAAGGCCCCGCCTGGTGGGGGGCTGCAGTGATAGTTGACTTTGTGGAACTTCCTCCCGTCTCCCTACGGCGTCTCTGGAGCTCAGCCACAGTGATCTTTGGTTCTTCTTCACCTCCCTCACCAAGGCTCTTCTCCCACCATTGCTCAGTTTGGCCGGACGGCCGGGTCCAGGAAGAGTTCTGGTCGCCCCAAACTTCTTCCATCTAAGGATTATGGATGCCACTGTGCTCCGAGGAACCTTGAGTGCTGCAGAAATTCTTCTGTAGCCTTGATCGGATCTGAGCCTTTCCACAATTCTGTCTCCGAGCTGTTGGGCACTTCCTTCGACTTCATGATTCTCCTTTGCTCTGACGTGCACTGTGAGCTGTTTGGTCTTATAGAGACCGGTGTGTCTCTTTCCTAATCAAGTCCAATCAGGTAAACTGAACACAGCTGGACTCCAATGAAGGTGTAGAACCATCTCAAGGAGGATCAGAAGAAATGGACAGCATGTGAGCGTCACAGCAAAGGCTCGGAATACTTATGACCATGTGATATTTCAGTTTTTCTTTTTTAATAAATTTGCAAAAAGTTCTACATTTCTGTTGTTTTCGGACAAGATGGGGCGCTGAGTGGACATTAATGAGAAATAAAATGAACTTTTTCGATTTTAGCAAATGGCTGCAATGAAACAAAGGGGTCTGAATACTTTCCATACCCACTGATATATATATATATATATATATATATATATTCTAAAATTCCAAATTTATCTTAAGATTAAGCAGGACTTCCTATTCGGGTCTTCTCTATGAACGTACTACTGCTATGTCTGAAGAAACAGGAAAAAAAGCACGAGACAGACGTGAAGTAAAAAGTTACAAAACTTTTTATTTACAACAAAAATCCAGTCTTTTTAATTTGTCTGCTCGGCCCACCAAATAAACGTCAACATTACGAAGACCAGCCGCGGAAGACTCTTTACGGAGATATAAACCCCCCCAAAAAAAAATGACACCCAGTTTTTCATAATTAAAAAAAAAAAAAAAAGGAGCCCAAATAAATTCAACAATTGTTTTTATCCACAAAACAAAAACATACATTTGAATATACATCATACATTTGTTGTGTTTAATACATAAACCCTTTAAATTTCATTCATTCGTTAAAAATAAAAAGGATAAAACATTAAAGGCACATTACGGTATGTACAGGTATATTTGCTCCAAAAGATTGAACGGAAAAAAAAAAACAAAAAAACATTTTCTCACAGTTTGTTGGACAATGACGTATTTTACAGACTTAAATCATTTTTGTATTTAAGGAGGATTAAGAAGAGCACCGTGGCCTTACTGCTGAGTCAGCAGCGTGTTTGTGCGTTTGGCTGCTGGACGGCGGTGATCCGGTTCTCCTGAAGGCACTCCGGGGTGTCAGAACAAACACAAACTGGAGACGGTCAATCAGAGTCTGGCCTCCTTCAGTTTGGTCAGACACGCTCGTCTTCGGCGCTTCAGGTGGCGGTTTTGTGTTTCGATCGGCAGGAGGACGTCCGGGCTCAGCTTCATGACCTCGACGTATTCATTCAGGCTGTGGAGGTAAAAAAAAAATCCTCCACACTCGGATCCGGTGCTTCCTTTCTTGATTTCTCGCTCCCTGCCGGTCTCGGTTTCAGTCTGGCCGACGTTCCTCCTCCTTGCCGACGCTTTTCTCCGCTCTCCCTCTAGTACAGGTCCTTCATGATCTCCTGCAGCAGCGGGTGTAGGCACATGTCCACCTCCGTCTTCTTCAGCAGCTGGATGAGATGGACGTGGTCGGTGACGATCTGCCGCAGGTCCGTCATCTTCTGCAGCAGCTTGGCGAAGAGCTGCAGCGAGTCGGGGTGGTTCAGCTTCAGCTGCAGCTCCAGCGAGTGAAGCACCGTCTCCTGGAGCTGCTCGATGGGCTTCACGTTCAGCAGGCCCGGCCGGTCTGCGCGCGCACACACACACACACACACACACACACACACACACACACACACACACACACACACACACACACACACACACACACACACACACACACACACACACACTGAGTGTGAATGAGTTTCTGGTAGAAAATACAGTGAACTGTTGAAACATTAATTCTTCCCGTTTGCTTTATTTGGCTGTAAGAATCTTCGGCCTCGAGCGACGAAACCCGATCGTGTTTCTCCTCAAACTGAAGCCGATCGAATCCTGTCACTCCTCGGAACCGACGTTCTCACACACTCACAGTATTTCTTGGATATTAAAACATTTTCTGCTTTTACCTGTTTTTTAACATTAATGATGGTTTAACTTGAACGCTCGCCGTCTTTTTTTTCCTCCCCCATGTGGTTCTACCATTATTTACTCATTTTGAAATACTGGCTGAAGACAGTGGACCTAAATCTACAAAACTTTTTTCCTATATATATATATATATATATATATATATATATATATATATATATATATATATTAAGAGCCACTTAGAAAGCATATCCAATTAGTTTATGAACAAACCAAGACTTTCCGAGGCGTTTTGGTTCAAAACCATTCTGGTTCAATCGTTTGCATCGACTGACCCAAAGGTTTTTTTTTTTTTTAATGTTACTTCACGAGTAATAAAGTGGATTTTTCCCTCCATTCGATAGCAGGTTTTCACTGAAGGAGCAAGAATAACTGAACTTTAAGTTTTACATGGATGATTTGTGAACGAAGTGAAGCAGCATTTCGTTCGTCAGCTTTCAGAATAAACTTCCCCAGTACCTGCTCAAACTGTCGGCTTTATTTCAGTTTAGAGCTTTTCGTTATTGTTCACCGCAGCATTATGATTTTAATACATCACTCTAAATGTTCCACTATTCTAAATGCATTTTATTAGCTTTGTTCTGTTTCTTCTCCGGGTTTAATTGCCTTTTGTCTTTTAAAAATGTGCTTTTATTTTCTTAATAACTTGTTTTATTTCTATGATTTTTATGTAATTTTATGTATTTCTTTGAATTGCCTCGTGTGTAAACAACGCTATACAAATCAACTTGCCTAATAAACAAAGAGCTAACTTGATTTTTTTTGTGGATTTTCGAAGCTGGTGTCAAATTACAGACGTCAAAGGCACTTCCACCAGTTGGAGAAAACTTAAAAAAAAAAGAAAAAGAGAGATCGAAGTTTGTCTCCTTTCTGGCAGAAGTTGAATAAAAAGGCGGTTATGAGCTTCATAAAGTCTCTTTATGGGATGAACTGTGAACCTCGGGAGCGTTGCCAGCACAGAACAACAATATGAAATAAATCCTTCAAACCCAGATGATCGATTCCCCGAGATAAACACTTTCAAACGGCGACTTATCTCTGGTCCAGCTATTACCCGAGTCGTTTAAGTTAATGACTGATTTAAATAGCTGGTTTATATCCTCAACCCGCTCAAGGTCAAGTTTTTTATCTAACAACTACACGCTAATCGCCAATACTAAAGCGAGGATCTGAGCGGAAGCACGAGAGCGTGAGAGGAAGAAACACACGTCCGTTTGTCAACAGGCGGGTGTGAAAAGTAGATTTTATTTAGAGTTGTAAAGTTAAGCGATGTTGATGCTGCAGGCAGGAGAGCACTGGAATCTCTCGATGTGACGATTATTCTATGGATTTGATGTTTTGATGTTCAGGATTCGGCCTGAAACTTTCACTCTGATTGTTTTTCTCTTCTTTGTTGTTGTATTTTGTATTTCTTTGACCGAAAAAAAACTATTACCACTACTACTAGTACTTCTAACCAATATTTTAGAGGTTTGGGTTTTAGTAATCTTATCAGTATTTTCTTACTTTTTAGGTTTTCTGTATTCCACTTTGATTTATAATGATGTTTAATCTTTATTTTTATGTCTATTAAATTCCTCTCGTCCCTCTTCATCGAGTGAAAACACTTTTATTGCCGCATTATTTCGGGAAGGAAACCGACTGACCTCGGTCTGAACTGTGCTGTCCTGTCTAATCATGAATTTAATGGACGTCACATGTCAGGACTCCACATCCACTAAACGCTGCTGTTAAAACTCTTTTCTCTTCGTCCTCCTCTCCCTCCTGTCATCTCGTCATCATTTTATTGGCTGCGATTGCGCAACGTCAAACCTCATATGATCTTCATGCGTCACGGTGTGACAGCGCGTCTTCTCCCGGAGATGTGGGTCACCTCAGGGCCGTAAACTCTCGACTCGGGTCGCGTTTGAACTGCACCGTGACTCATCCGGATCCAGAAAACGTTTTTCATTTCGCCATAAATCATCAATAATAATGCCATAAAGCTGATTTCAAGTCAGAGCGGGTTTGACCCACATTTTACTCGCCACGTATGATCTTGCTCTTCTCGCTCCTCACTTCACCCGAGTTCCTTCACCTCGAGTTCTGCGCCACTGATAAATGGGTCAACGCTGGCGACAGAGGGCGCGTGTAACGTATGAGAAACGGCTGCTTTTGGTGGCTTTAACATTCAAAGACGTTGCTGACCCTGTTTAGACGCCCCGCTTTCTTGTGGCGTCGGCTTGTTCGTGGGAGAGCGACTGCGCTCAGGCTCGTCGTTAACGCGGCTGCAGATCCACATAATGAAACACACTCACCGCCGCTGAGGATGACGACGGCGAGGAACAGAGCCATGTCGCTGTCGTCCAGCTCCAGCGTGTTGAACTTGACTGAGAACTCAAACTTGGGCTCCAACATTTGACAGAAGGGCTTCCGGAGACTCTTCAGGAACTCCCGCGTCATAAAAATCTGTCCGTAGGAGATCAGCGTCCCGTCCTTGTTCATGAGCGGCGACATCATGATGATCAGGACCTCGATCACGCCGTACTTCAGCAAAGTCACCTGAAACACAGGACGCGGGCGACAACAAGCTGATTTGAGTACAGCCCCAGCACTACGTTCGAAATGGCTAAAAAGAATAGATCAAAACATTCCTACTCTCAGGTCTGTACAGTACAATATCTTAATGCTGAACTTTCAAACTGAATTGTGTTCACTGTGTGTGTGTTCCTGTAAACTAGAACTGAGCGGCCTGAAGGGGACATTTCAATAAAAATATGTCGACCACGGTGGCCACGCCGCGGCGGCGAGATTAACACTGAAAACAACGAGAACCAAAACTGACGCTGCAGTGAAAACAATTAAGAAAAACCATGGCGAAATTATTCCAAAATAAATAAATAATAATAAATGTGAAAATGTCGGTAAGCGTTTTGCACCATATCGTAGCATTTGGAGCTTTTAATTTGAAGCTCAGTTGATGTTTGTATGCAGCCTAGTAGTAGCGGGATACATCGACTGCCAGAAGTGGCTTCAGGCAAATTTTTTATCAACAAAAATAAAATAAAAAACATTCATGAGTGGAAATAATTTCCCTGTAATGGCTATTCTGCCAATTCATTTGAAATAGAAGAATTCTTTTTTTTCTCCCTCTGAACATTTTCATCATCAAAAAGACTTAAATGCAAATATTCGTATGAATAGATCCAGAATTAAATTCTACTTTATGCATTAATTCTCACAGACGTTTCCCCGCCTCTATTTTCATGGACGCCTAACGCCGACGTCCAGATTCTCACCTGGTCGTTGAGGTCCAGGTCGACAAATCCGGGGATGCTCTTGGCGAACTCGGTCACCTCTCTCACCGCCTCGGCTGATCGTGACTGACAGCTGTGGAAGAAGCGCAGCTCGGCGGTGTCCAGGGCGCCCGGTCCACAGACGCTCGACATTCCCACCACACTGAAGTCCGACATGGGATACATTCCTGCACCTTTGATCCCGAAAACTGGTGGGAGGAGATGAACCGATATGATAATATGGCAAAACCCTCCCCAAAAATAAGGCCAAACGACTGATATGTCACCAATCAACCTTGTTTTTGGGCTATGGAATGAAGGGCAATCATTTGTTTCTGCTGACCTCCGTGTCCACCTGTCAGGCTGGAGGTGGTCTGCTGCTGCTGCTGCTGCTGCTGCTGCTGCTGCTCTGGGATGGGCACCTGCCTGCAGTTGATGAACTGCTCCCCTTCCATCAGAGACTTCATGTCATGGATGACAAAAGGCTGGAAAACAAAAAAAACAAAGAAAGAATAACTAAATGTGAGGACGCCATGAGCTGTAGATGTTATATAAATAAATAAAAAAAATGTCTGTGGACTTCGGTCACGGCTCAGTAATCAGAGCGTGCAGCAACCGATGTCTCGTGTTAAAGGCACGGCGATACAGGGTTCGCTTGCAGGCTCAGACGCACACAGAAAAAAAAAGGTGAAAAAGCTCAGTTCCCAGGTAAATGAAGCTGAACCGAGCTTTCTTTCTCTAAACTAAGACTCTGCACAAACACGCACCGCGTGATGAGTGAGTGTTGCAACAACAAAGAGCTGATATTTCCTTCTACACCATGGAAAAAGAATAGAGGTTGTTCAGCAGGTGATTTTGGAAGTTATGAAACAATTAACCAGTTCCTGAATAATACACTTATTTGTCCTCAACTGATCAGCCATAACATTAGGACCAGGTGAAGTTACAGCACCTGTTAATGGGCGGGGTATATCAGGCAGGAAGTAAAGATCTGGTCCTAAAAGTATAAAAAAATGGGGAAAGTATAAGGATTTGAAATAATCTGACGAGGTTCAAATTCAAAAATCAGAACATCTAGATAATAACTGGATTCCTTGTGAAGTGCTTCCACAATGAAAATCAGACATTGATTTTGAATTGTGGTTCAACTGGATTATTTTTGAAAAACAAACTCATGAAACAGGCCTGGACCAAAAACATTATGGCACCCCTAGAAAAAGTGTGTCCTCTAATGAGCATCACAGGTGTCTACAAACCTCTATTCAGCCTCGTGTGAAACATGGAGGAGCTCTGTTCTGTTCTGCTTTGCTGCATCTGCCACAGGGTGTCTTGAATCTGTGCAGGGTACAATGAATTCTCAAGACTATCAAGGTATTCCAGAGAGAAATGTCCCGTCCAGTGTCAGAAAGCTTGGTCTCAGTCGCTGGTCTTGGGTCTTGAAACAGCATAATGACCCACAACACGGGACGACAAACACCCGAGAATGGCTGAGAGCAACACATTGGACTATTCTGAAGTGGCCTTCGATGAGCCCTGATCTAAATCCTACTGAACGTCTGTGGAAGGAGCTGAACCGTCGGGAGTAGACACCCTTCAAACCTGAGACCACTGGAGCAGTTTGCTCATGAGCACTGGGCGGAGAAGTGCACAACTCTCATTGAAACTTACAGAACTTTGTTGGATTGCTTCAAAAAGTTGTGCAACTAAATATTAAGTTAAGGGTGCCATCTTTTTTTCCAGGCCTGCTTCATGAGTTTGTTTTCATTTAATAATTCTGTTGAACCACAATTAAAAAGCAACGTCTGATTTTCATTTCATTTTCATTTATTATTAAATTTTTGTGGGTTTTTCTTTCACTAACAAAGAAGTACCAACAATCTTATCCATGTGTATATGCTTTGTACGGGACAAAGACACACAAAGTAGTATTTAAAAAAAAAAGAAAGAAGAAGTGAGTACAGGTGCTTTCTTGTTCTAAAGGAAATGATGAATTCATAACTATTAAAACACATGTGGACAGAATGGCCCTGGCAGATGCTGTCTAATGAACAGCAACCCGCCCCGCTAGTTCTTAAATCCCCCCCGTGTGTTTTTTGCTGCTGTGCTCACATTCTTGACCTACAAATAAAGGTGAACTGCTCGTCTTCACACATACTGTAACTACTGTTTACAACCCGTTTTGAAAATAGGTGCGATCACTCAGGGTGGAAAAAGATGAAATAGTGAAACAAACAGATGTGCTTCCTGTCTGGGCTGCAGTCAAACACGGATTAAACACAAACCCATATCAAGGTCGAGCATGTTTAGAAAAATACACCTAAATATTCTCCAAAAGCTAAAATCACTGACTCCCACTCTGTTTTAAGGAGGCTGGCTGTGGTTTGGTAAATAACCCGCTAGTGTCTCAAACAAAGAGGAGATTCAGTGTCGTTTAGCCGCTATCACTGCAGAAACAGTCAAAACAAGCAGACGGAGAAACCTTGAGCCCCGAAGAGACGCTACAGACCGAAAAATACACACAGGAGCCTTTTCTCATTTAAGGATAATAATGATATTTTTTTTTAAATGTGCAAAGGCTTTTCTTTGAACTCGTAGGTGAAATCTGGGTTTTATTAGTCTATATTCATGTACAGAGGTGGAACAAATACCTCTAACTGCTGCAACAAACAGCTTGGAATTTGTACTCATGTTACAATGCCTGGATCATATCCAGTTGAGTTACATTCAGTGAGTCAAAGGAAAAAGTATTTATCTTTAAAACTACTCCATTAGTTACTTCAAACATTCTAACTTCCAACTAAATGAATTGCTCCATCAAAGCAGACTTTTGGTTTATCGTACCTGTATGAAGCATCTACGTTTAAAGCACGAATAATAACATAAAAAAAAACTATAATACAGAAATACAGAATAGAAATTTTGATTATTGATTAAAGTTGTGGGGGAAATGAAAATCACACACATACAGTACAAATACCCAATAATACTACATGCTTACAATAATGATTATTTGTTATTTCCACATCTGAATATGTGAAGAAAATCAGTAGAATATTTAGTACCTTATATATAATAATCTCTTATTATTATAATTCTTTTTAGAAATATTGTATTGGTCTGAATAAAGGATTATTTTTTCCTGGAAATAGGTCTGAACGACTCTTCGTCTCACATTCGGTCTTTCTAAATTCACCTGCTGTAGCTAAAAAGATCACTATAGCTGGTTCTCCTTGCACCGATCCTCAGTGTCTCATTCCCCAACACACTTTGACTCTGTTGCCGATGAGCTTTAGGGTTCAGGACCAATCAGAGGCCGGGGGCTGGCTCGACCTGACCGGACACGTCACGTGATTCACCTGCATTTAACCAAAAACTGTCATTACACCAAATCTTTCACTTTTTCCCCCGTCAAGTTTAAACAAGTGCGTCTGAATTAAGAAAAATGTACTCAGTCAGCACAAAGTACTTGTTACGTTCAATTTCGTCTTCGGTTGTGCAAAATGCAAATCACATAATTTTCTCAGACGATTAAATTGTATTCTGAATACAATTTAACTGAGATAATTGCCACTTTTTTATTTTCCACAAAAAAAAAGCTCAAGCTGGTTAAATTGTTCAGTTTGTGAAAAGCCAAACAAGTACGTAAAGAATCTTTTCAGTTTTAATTGTAAACAATAATTTTTGTTTAAAAGAAATCTAACTTTTGCCCTCAGATTATTTCTTTTTCTTTTACTTTTTTTTTCAATGTTTTGATCCTTTAATTTTTTTATGTTTACCTCCACAAACAGACACGATGTAAACAAAATGAAAGTAAGTCAACTAAATATTTCTTTTAACTTTCTTCTATTTTTAAATGTTTTTTAGACCACACAGATATTAAATTGTTAAATTATGAAAACAAACAAAAAACAGATGATCTATGACACCCGTCTGCCATTACTGTGTGAACAAGTGCCACGTCATCCCGCCTCGCAGCTTGACCACTGTAACCTGAAACGTGTCAGAAGAGCCAAGACACGCAGGAACCAGTCCGCCCGCTTTTCGTGTTCGAGCCGCAATAATAGCCTGGAAAGATCTCATCTGTGTGACGACGACACGTTGGAAATGCACTCCAGGTGTTTGAAACGATTTAACCGGCTCTCATTAGACCTGTGAACCTCATCAGATCAGGAAAAATATTCTTTTTTCATGTAATCTGATTATTTTTTTCTCTTTTTTCCTGAGGATGAAAATGCGTCTGAGCGACTCGTCGAGCAGCTCAGGTCGGCGTGGGACGAGAATGTATAGAAAATGGCGATGACACGGTCGATATCTTCCAGGAATGGAGACACAACTGGGGCCAGTTGTACCCGACACACAGCTCATCAAGTGCATTCGCCACGGAGCATCAACTGAGAACACTCTAATCAAACGCTGCTTTATTCCTTCAACAATCCTCTTTTCATTCAAAAAAAAAAAAAGGACTAATGGGCTACAGATTCACGCTGCAGTGGTTTTTAAATGATGTTCAATATGTTTCTGAGAAATGTACAGA
Organism: Lipophrys pholis; assembly: GCF_963383615.2. NCBI lineage: Eukaryota > Metazoa > Chordata > Actinopteri > Blenniiformes > Blenniidae > Lipophrys > Lipophrys pholis. The sequence continues at coordinate 33,841,271 of NC_137637.1, read as the reverse complement.
GAGAGAGAGAGAGAGAGAGAGAGAGAAAAAAAAGCGAGCGTTGAACAAAGGCAGCGCCGCTTACCACGTTGTCTCCGGTCTTCCCAGAGAGGATGGCCCTGGCCTTGGCCTTGGTGAGGGGGAAGTATTTCAGATAGGCCTCGTACAGATGCCGGGCCAGCGCCCTCAGATCTGCAGCTTCTGGGTGCAAGTGCTCCATGTCAGACGAGAACTCGGCCAGCAGCTTCTCCTTCTCTGCCTGAGGCATTCGGCCAAAGCGAATGGCTGGGAAGGAAGGGAGACAGAAGCGCACGTTATTTTCAGCGTGAATTTACATATTTGCTCTAAATGCATAAAACATGGAGCCCCGGGTTCATCCGCCGCTGCCACACAACTTTTTGTCAAGTTTAGGAAATTGAGGAAATCAGCTCTGCAAGAAGAAGTAGTTAACAGTGAGCCAAACTGAATTTGTTATTGGTTTTTATTTGTTGTAACTGTAATGAGTTGCATGGCGATGTAGAGGTTAGCACTCCCACGACACAGCAAGTAAATCCCAACTTCAAGTTCAAGGCCCCTGAAGTTTACATGTTTTCCTTCTGGTTTCCTCTCACAGTCCGGAAGCGTTTGAGGTTGATCGGCGAGCGAAATGTCCCCGTCAGTGTGAACGTGAGCGTTTCAGTGGTGAGCTGTAACGATTGTGCGCGGACATACGGTTGTAACGTGAGCCGCAATCACATGAACTTACATGCCCTTCATCGTAATCCCCCTCCTGTCAAGTTAGCCGTGCACAAAATATTTGCAGTGAGCTGTGAAAGATCTGTCATCCATATAATTATCCAAAGCAAAACATGCATGTACGCCTTACACTTAATCTTGACGTGAATACAAGGCACTGAGCCCCCTAAAGCCCGCTGTATTCACTAATGCGGACTCGGAAAGCAGCCGTCGAGCAGCTTCTGGGAGTCGAGTCGGGCGAGACGAGCAGGGAAAGCAGGGAAAGCAGCTTTCAGTGGGACAGAGATAGAAATTCCTACGTCGTACCGGACGCTGAGCGCCGTGCGGAGCCTCGCTAACATCAGCAGTCACACGCTACAAGCTCCGCGAGTTTTGAGCTGAGACGTTGCTGGGATAGTTGTTACACCGGATGATTTTCCTGGAGCTGCAGAGAGTTTAATCTCGGGTCAAAGTCTTTTTTCCCCCCTTTTTTTTTAAAATTCACATCATCACCTACTTTTATCACAAAACCCATTGAATCCACACTGAGTACACTGCCATACAAACACCCCGAGTTCAAACATATATTATTATATATTCTATATATATATATATTCAAAGTATGGCTCCTCTGGATTAATGCAACATTCCTTATATAACAAAAGAATATGCTTCTCAACACGCTTTATTATGCCTAAAAGCTCTCGGATGAAAGTAGTGTAGTTGTAAAAACTTTCTCTACTGCTTTATTTTATGTCGTTTTGTATGTGACAATGAGCAATAAACTTTTATTGAGTAATTAGTGTTTTTCTTCTCCAGTTTATCCTCTCCGTCCCGCCCAGCTCAGGTCTTCTGCCCCAACTGAATTAGTTAAACTCATACAGTATTTCAAGCCCTGCCCTGAAATATAATTTTGTTTTCAAATCTCCACTTTGTTTTTATTGTGATTCAACGTGAATCTATACGGTTTTTCTTCTTGTGGAGCTTTTTTGGATGTTTGCTTAACTTCTTTATCACTTCTCTAATATTTGTACAGGGATCAGCAGCTAATGTCCACCAAATGACATAACCACAAAAAAACAACCCCAGTACCACTAAAATATTGAAGCAAAAGAAATAAATAAAAAATACTTTTTCCTATTAGATCAGGAGTAACAATCCTAAATATTAATGCATAGTTAAACATATTTCAAGCAATAGAAATCCTCCCAGAGCTGCTGGGAGCAGGTCTGTGGTTGTCAGGAGACGGGATGTAGCCGGTAATAAGCAGAGACATAAAGTTAAAACTGCTCAGACAACGTCTGCAAATGAGTCACAAGCTTCATGCCAACTTTCAGTGGAACAAAAAAATAAAAAAAAAATAAAAAAATCTGTCAGCAACACTTGATAAATGCTCCTCGAAGGAGTGTCCCATGAGGCAATTACAACATTTAGTCTATTTAGTTAATGTGAAGGTGATGAGCTCACTGGAAACCTGAAAAACTAAAGAGCCTCCTTCCCTCCTCCCTCCCCGCTGCAGGTAACATTACACTACACATTTACAAACAGGTACGACCAACAAAGACAGCCGGATGGATTTTCCATTTACAAAAGACTTGCCTTGTTGTACCAGAGCAGTGGTTTCACACTCATTCCTTGCACAGTGACTCTGACATACACACTTTAAAGAAATTCTTACATTTTCCTTTTCGCTTATGTTCATGATTGTATTGTGACGACATACTGTGACATCATTTTCACCAGTGTCTGCCGTCCGGTCACAGTATGGTTTTATATATGCTGGATACTAAAACTGTGCGATGGAGTATTGTAACTCTAAGATCGAGGTTGGTTTGCTAAACTTTATATGACTTGAAACTTCTGGGGACGCAGATGTTCATTCAAGACAAGCGTCTCCTTTAAACTGTTTTAAGAAACATCTCAAGACATATTGTAAAGCTTTTTAAATAGATTTCTAATTAGCCTTTTGGCTTTGAGGCTATGTCTTCTTGATTTCAGGTGCCTGTGCTTTAATATTTGCTTTAAAAATGACTTTTGTTTTTCTATCTATATCTATTTTATGTTTTAATCTTGTTTTTTAATTCTCGTGTTTAAATTTAGTTACTCATCATTTGTTTTCAAAATGTGTGTGATTAACTTGGGTGCAGCCCTTTGTTCTTTTCAGCGTGAGGCGTGCTTAATAAAAAATGCTATTGTTATAGCCATACACTGACTTATTTGTTCCCCGCATTTGATTAAAACATCTTGGTCTTTGGGGTGAGAATGAAGTGAAATCTAATATCTGAGGTGGGACATAATTAAACCACTCTTCACATGTTGGTGGAAGTCATTAATTATCCCTCGCTTCTGCGTTTACTGCGGGTGTGATTGTGTAATGCCGACTATGTGACGAATGCACACCTTAAGCAAATGAATACAAACCGAAGTGGCCCCGCCGCTTTGCCGGGCAGCGAGCCCGCTGCAGTGACACAGCAGATTATAGAAATCAGTTGAGCTGTGGGTAGACTCAGAGACGTCAATGATTGATGAAATCCACGGGGCAGGTTTTCAAAGCACCGGCCGGGGCTTATGATATGACGGCGTGTGGAGTCAGAGAGACGGACTGGGACATAAAAGAGGTGGACACTCACGTATTTGGCAGCGGCAGTAAATCTCAAAATGTCTCCTCTTAAATAGTAGTATATGGGCCAACGTTTTACAACATTTAGAAAGTTGTTTTCCTATCATAACCCGAGAAATGTCTTCTTAATTGCCATCTCCAAACCAATACATCGAAATGATGTAACTTCTCATGCGCCCGACAACAAAACTGACTTGTACGGTCTAATTCAGTGTTGAGGTCACGTAATCTAAACTGTAATTACAAACAGACAAGCACACTATGCCAATACTGGATACCAAACAGCCACACCAGTGCTTTCAATAATGAACATAATGATACACCTTTCTAAGGTGCAGTCCCTGCATTTCACTTCCAGTCAATTTCACTCAGCAGCAGCATGAGACGAAATCATTTATACATGCAAACTGACTGCAAGCCGCTTCAGTACATGGACCGCGATGAAGAGTGATGAAAATGATTTAAGCTGTATAATTCACAAGCATTATATCTTTTTTTTTTTTCCGAAGCGATTTGCTCACCAGCAAGCCACATCTTGCATTACTACAACTTTCAGGTGAACTCATGCCGCCACTAAAATATGGGCCCGCGTCCAGTATCTCTCGTCAGCTGTGGTTTGGCACACATCCAAGACAAAACCCGACAAAGTGTGGGAGAAAGCTGCTAATACAGTCCTGCTCCATTTCTCAGGAAGGCTACGGTCATCATGACACATGGCGACAGCTTATACAGCAAACCAGCACACAGCGGTGAAGTGGTGAGCAGGAGAAGAAGTCTGGTTAGGGTCCTTTCTGTGTGGAGTTTGCACGTTTTCCCTGTGTGCATGAGGTTAGCTGGTGGATCTAAACGGTCTGTGGTCGTCGTCTCTCTTTGTGTTGGCTCTGTCTCTTCAGTTTTTGGTGAGACCTGCATTCCCACAGCCTTTTTCAACAACATTAATGAAGAAAAATCCCATAATCTTGTTGTGATTTTAACGGTACACGATACTGTGGCCGCAGAGCAAAATCGAACGTGCATTTCTGATAAAGTTAACCAGCAGACGGGATACTTAGGAGTCGAAGGGCTGAAATCCTAAATGCTGACAAATGGCAAAGTTTGACTGAAAATATGTCAGATACAGATTTACTTGTTCAATTCCAACTTTTTAAAAAAAAATTTATTATTAATTTCTTCAATGAGAAATCCCAGCTGCACTAGAAAGACACACAAAGCAAGTGCTTGAAAGGAGAACTTACATGATTAACCATTTAGTTTCTCCAAAAGCTTCCAAATCAAAAGTAAAACAAACAAAAAAGTTGACTTTGTTGTGTCTTTCTACTAATGATGAAAAAAATCTGATCCATGATACGAAATTGAAAATGTTAGTTATATCTCTGTTACTAATTGACTTTACCTGAGATATGTAAAGAAGAAACTTACATTTAATCACCGTATCTGTTTGTTTTTTTTGGGAATAATCTACACTGTGTTGCGCAGACCGAGTGGTGTTTCTCTGTGGCCGGCCGGTAAGCGTGAGCAGACCTTACGATAGGAGGGGTTTAGAGGAGCTATGCTCAGTCTCTATTTGAAATAGTGAAAACGCGGTGGGTTGTCCCACCCTAAACAGGTGCAACAAAACCGACAGGAGAGTTGTGGATGTGTCAGCCGAGCGCGACGTGGTTATGCTGGCTCAGTCACGTGGTCGCTGCAGGAACACACCTGGGGGGGGGGGGGGGGGCGGGGCCAGCTGTGCTAGTGACGAGTGAATAAAAAGATTTGGGAATGAAGACGACAATTTCCTCTTCGTACTTTACATCTGCTGTGGGGATTTCAAAGTAGCCTCATCTTGAAGCTTTTGTGTTTTCAGTCTTTTACAAAGTAACGCTAGAAACAACTTCTAATACATGATCCAGTCAAAGGAAAGTACTAATAAATGAGCTGTTGTGCAGATTTGAATGTCTTCATTTATTTTGTTTAGTTTTTTTGTGAGGAGAACATTCTTATCTTTTCCACCAACAAATGTTTTGCAGATTTATTATGTGAACCTACCGGAATTTATAGGAACTTAAGGTAAAAGAAGAAAAAAAATCTTAATAAACATAGAAGTTTCCCTTCTATCTACTCTAACCCTCTACCTTTCTGTATTTTTTTGTTTAAAACCGTTGTTAGAAAAAAGATTTATTCCTTTTTTCTATATTACTCATGTGGATTCTGACGTTTGTGACTGAACCACATAGGCAGCATATTGGCAAAGTACACGCACAACAAAAGCAGTTGGCTCACATGACCGAACAAATTGAAGACTGCACATTAAAAAACAAACAAACAAACAGCATGAGTAACTAAAACCTAAATTTACACCTTTCATTCAAATGGTAGCTAAGCTGAGAGAACATTTATTGTTGATTGCAGTTCAGCAGAGGCTCGTCTGAAGGAGGCTATAGTTTGTGTGAACCCTGGGAAAACAGTGGATGATGCACACCGGCTGGCAGAAATAAGCCACTTAATGTGAAGTTAAAGTTAGCCATTGCCCACATTGTTATCTTGAAATTGTTCTGTGAGTGTGGCAGATACACGGGGCTTTGTGATGCAGCCTGAAGACCACAGGCCATTTAAGGCAGCGGCGCAGGTTTCTGCAGACAGCTCAAAGACGAAATGGGCAGCAGTGGTGAAAGTGCAGCTGTTTGTCAGAGGGCATCGTAAATTAACAAGGTGTAAAGGTGCGTTTCCTGGACCGCAGCCTTGAAGACAAACCACACTTTTCTCATGTATTTATGTGCATAGATGAGCGGAGTGTCACTCAGATGCCATTTCCGGGCCACATGAAAGAGTAATGACAACAACGACAAGTGTTTTTAAGGTAAAATGTCAGTAAAGAAAAAAAAACATATAAATTCAGTTTTAAAATTGTAACATTCTAAATTTTACAGCAAAAAACTAAACAAATCATCAGTGATCAACAATTTCTCGTGCCATTTGCTTAAATAAAACATTGTGATTTACTAAATGTCCAGAAGATCAAATATTTTGTTAACAGAGTGAACATTTTCTCCATATTTTAAATATTTGGACCAATAAAGATGTCGGTGTGGTGACGAGTTCAAATCAAACTGAAAGATCCAAATGTTGTCGTTATTTTCATGAAGAGATATCCCAACATGTCCAGAAAGTATTCAGTGATTGTCTTAGTAGTTTGGAAGAAATCTGGTAGAAATCTCATCATTTAAGAGTCCAAACTACAAATGTTTGGATCCATACAGAGATTCTCTTCACATGATTAAGAGGAAACTTGCGTGTGACAGTTTCGCCGTCTTACCGTTGTGCGACATGCCGACGTTGAGGCACTTCTGGAAACGGCAGTACTGGCACTTGTTGCGGGACTTCTTGTGAATGCGGCAGTGGAGATCGCAGTGATCGTACACCAACTTCAACCTGATTGTGCGTCTGAAGAAACCCTACGGAGAAGACATAGACGTTCTGTCACTGCGAAGGCCTGTAATTCACTGGTAAGTTCACGTCAAGAGATTCATGATGAAAAATGCAGTTAAGTTTTGTTTAGCTGAGGAAATGATTCATCTGAAGCCAAAACAATAAAAATCCTTTCAAAACTTTGCCTTTAATTATTCAGCCTTGTGACGAAGCTCTGGTTGTGAACAGATAACATTAATGCACCTGGTTCCATGAATGGATTAAAAAGTTCAGTTTAACTCTCTTCGCATCTGTTTTCAAAGCTCTAATAACTTGGACTTACCTGTTTGCTTTAGATATTATTCTATAAGTAATTATCATGTTCATAATTATGCAACTAGACAGCTGGGAAATCTCTATCTTCATCTGTAGAAAATAGCTGTTTTAAAAAAAATAAATTCTGTAAAGTACCGAGGCGTCATCTTGTGGAATGAACATGTTTTATTCTTTCATGGTATTTATTATGCTAAAAAAAAGACTGAAATGCTCACAGTCCTAAGCTCGAAGTGTTATTCTTTCAATATGTCTTCATTCGTGTTTCTTAAATATTTGAACACTGCATTTCATCTGACAGTTTTGTAATATTGTCAGCGGGCGCCGAGTCATTTACAGGTTTCTTCATCGTCGACACACGTGCTGTTTTTATGTTTCTGGGATTGATATGAGAAATATATAAATGAATAAATAAATAAAAGTTGATGGCGTTTCAGGGAAGATTTGTGCTTTGATGTTTTCAACCTTAGGACCAAAGAAGCCATAAGGCCGGCGCTTATCTCAGCTTTTAACTATGCAGCCATGGTCAAACTCCCACTGCACTCTCCTCCGCGCAGCAGCAGGTTTGTTGACGGCGGCAGAGTGTGTCTGTGCTGACTAGGAAGCTCCTATGGACCGATGCAGCAGATAACGTGAAATCGGCACAAAAAAACAAACCTGGGGGCAGGAAGCTGTGAGACTTTTCCCTCAGCACACTAAATCAGTGTGTACTGGAGTTTGTGAAGCCTCATGCTCCTTGGCATGTACATTCCTACGGCCCACAGATGTTCCTTTTTAATAGTAGGTTATTTTAAGAAAGAGGAAGTTAAAGGGGGTCCAGGCCTCGCCTTAATGAAGAATGTTTTTTTGCTTCCAAACAATTAAGTGTTTGCCTGCTTGGCTGACCCCCTCTTCTGCTGAGTCTCCCCTGAGACGGGAACAGAACAATAACTGCTGTACCTGCCTTCATTCAGCCCCTGACGGTACTGTACCGTTTGGTGTAGGCAGATGGAAACACAGAATTCCCAGCGCTATCCAGGTTTGTATCTGTCAAAGAGGTGCTACTTCAACTTTGTATTTGACTTTTTCACATTATGAATCATTTTTAGATCATGATGCCAAAACATCTTCACTTAAAACTGACAAAACTAAATAATAACAAAATAAGTCTTCCCAGTGTTGACACAACATAAACTAATGACAAAGCCACATTTAATCCATCCATCCATCTTTTAGACCGCTTTATCCAACCCGAGGTCGCAGGGTGCTGGAGCCCGTCTCAGATCTGGGCACACACACAGTCTCACACACAAACCAGAATGCCAGGAGAAAAACCAACACACACACACACACACACAAAGGAAAAACATTAAGACTCCACACAGGAAGACCACCCCGAGCAAACTTCTGGGAATGTTCGCACTACGAGACGACAGCGCTTAACCACCACACCGCTGTGCAGCTCCACACTCAAAGTAAACACGTCATTGGATTTTTTTTGCAGATCTTGCGGATTTAACGAGGAACATCACTGGCACCAACGTATGTGCACACTCGCTGGGCACGCGTCGAGGCTCCGCCAAGTTTCATTTTGCTGAAAGTTTGTTCCCGAGATAACAGCAAAGTGGGCAGAATGATAAAAACTGCAGGTCACATTGGGAAACTCTGAATGTGACTTTAAGCAGATGTTCTGTGACACATTTGCAGAATGTTGTTATTCATGATATACTTCTACTAAAATCTATTTATTTTAATATATTTCACAATATTGTCAATATGTCTCCTTTAAAATTTCAAAATTGAACATTTAAATTTAAATGATGATCCATATGTAGTATTTTGTTAACCAGTGAGTTTTTACCATACCAAAATAGAGTATGTTATTTAAGTAAAAAAAAAAAAAAAAAAAACTACAGTACGCATGCCATAAGCATCTCCACGTCTCTTTTCAGTTTTGAATTGATTTTTGTTTCATGAAGAACTTCACTGTCTCACAGAGCAGCATGTTTTCATTCTCTAAAATGGACTCAAGCTTAAATAAAATTATCACATTTTATTTAAAAAGATCCTTTTCATGGGTGTTGTTAACAATAATAAAACTACAGAGTGATAACAGACATTTCACTGCTGTGTTGCACCGGGTCGCGTCACGCTGTTCAGTTTGAAGTTTTCTCAAACTTCATCACAGGGAAATTTTCTGCTTCAGCATGCAAAATGTACACTTTTGTTTTTCTACTTTCACAGAATTCAGTAAAATGTCCAAGAGTTACCGAATAACAAGACACAGTCTGCTGAAAACAAGTGTCATGTTTTTACACTGAAACAGGAAGATCTTTTTGTGCCAGGCGAGACATGAAAACTGGAACGAAACTAATCGAGGCATACATCGTAATTCTTGCTGATTCTGAAAATCTCGTGTTTGCAGAACTGGTGTTTTTTCTCTTTTTTTTTTTTTGTCTTCCTATAATGTGTTAAAATTTCAAAAAAGAATGGAAATTGTGTCAGAAATTTCCCCCCACACTCTATTAGTTATCTATACTGCAGACAGACAGATTGAGAAAGTTCGAGAGAATAATTGTTGCCACACACGCCTTCGTTGAATTGCAGAATGGAAAATGCACTGGGCTTGTGGTTAGGGTGACAGACATCAAAAAGACAGACAAGGCCCACTTGTCTCAATGCATTATAGAAATTATTTCTTTCACCAAACGTGTGTCACCGAAAGGCTGAAACTAAACCCAGCAGTGCAGATCACTACAACTCTGTTTCTTTCTTCACATAAATCGAAGGTGGTATGACCATCTGGTGCAGAAACTTTGAATAAAAGAAATCTATTTGCGCTGTGCTGATTTGTTTAGCTGGCCGTTCTTTTCTACGGCAAGTAATTTGCAACCTGCGCTGGCTAGTTTGTACGGATGCCCTTCCTGTCACAACCGAGAGTCGAACACACCTTCCTCACACTCGGGGCTCCGTGCTATGTTCTCAACAACATAACAAATATTTACACATTCTTCCTTAGTAGTGAGCAGCTATTTATATATACATATATTGTATATATCCTGTGTAAAACAAAAAAAAAAAAAACTGAGAAAAAATGATGGGACGTTTCTTCAAACAGGATGTGAAAACTTTTTTTTCATCATAATTTTATACCAAATAAAGAAAAAAAAACAACCGTCCATACGCTTCTTTGTCTCATATTATAATTTTTTTTACAGTTTTTGTTTTTTTATCATAAAGGAAAACTCCCAGGAATCATACGTTGCCGATTTATGTGATGATTTAATGTATTAATGAGGTATTTTCTCTCAGCACAATGGTGTGATGAAAATGTTTAAACAACATCGACAGGAAATTACTACAATCTCAACATAAAGCCAAAGACAACTTCTGGTGCAGATTCTAATAAAATGTTTTCAAAAAAAATTCTCTTACAGCTGTTGGATTATGCAGGTTTTTACAAACTCACCCTGACAGCATGGCTTTCAGGTTGATGCTAGTTTGCTAGAAATGAGGTAGCTATCGTTGTGTCGTGTCGTGTTGTGTTGTTTCGTGTCGTGTCGTGTCGTGTGCGCTACTCTTACGAAATGTGTTAAAGAAAAGCAATATTTTCTTTGAAATTTTTACAATTTCCTCAGTTGTTTAGCGCCTTGACTGGAGCCTCTTGCGGGCCGGCTTTGGCCCAGGGGCCTTATGTTTCACCCCCCCCCGGTGTAGTGGATAACAGTCTCACAGAGTGTCCCTGATTCCAGTCGGCGCTTGGGGAGTCTTCCTTAATGGAATTTGTATGTTCTCCTTGTGCATGTGTGGGTTTTCCCTGGGGAATCCAGTTTCCTCCTACAGACCTAAAACTTGCGTTTGCGGTTAGTTAGTGACTCCGAACTGTCTGTGTGTGTGTGAGTGCGTTTGTCTTGTGATGGACTGACGACCGGCCTGTCTTTTTCCCATAGTCAGCTGCGACTGGCTTCGAAGGATGGATGGTAAGCTTTGAGTTTGTATCTGTTTCTTCCTCAGTCTTACCTTGCAGCCCTCGCAGGCGTGAACGCCATAGTGGAACCCCGAGGCTTTGTCCCCGCACACACGACACTCGATGTTTAAGCCTGTTGCTGATGTTTCGTCGGGGAGCTTGGAGAAGACGGGGCAGTCAGAGTATTGTGGAGGCGACTCTGGCTCTAGCTTGATTGAATCTGAGAGATGAAACATCACTAGTCAGACATGCAGATGGAGAGAAAACTGAAACTTCCATATTTTCCCTTAATAGTCTCATACATGTAGTTTCAGACTACTCTGATTCCTAGAAGACAAAAAAACTTCTCTTATTGTTGCACATCAAAGCAATTTCACACAAATGATAACAATCATTTTAAACGAAACAAAAACAAAAAAAGACAGACGACTGAATGTGTTTTTATCACAAATGAAACCACAAAAGCGTCTTGACTTACTGTGCATATCTGGCTCTGTCCTGTAGCTGTTCATGTTTGTGTAGTCCATGTTGGTCAGGTGCTCCTCAATCTGCGGAGGACTGAGGTCATAGGCCACGCCAGCGGAAGACATGGAGGATACAAGCGGGGGAGAAAGGGAGGACGGAATGGAGGAGGAGGAAATGGAGGCGTAGTCCAACGTGGACAAATGCTTCATATCGAGGGAGTGGGAGCTGTCATCCAGCCCTGGCAGGTCTGTCGTGTTCAAACTGAAACCAACAGGCCAGGCGAGGAGCTGCTGGGTGTCCACCATGTCTGCTGTGAGGACAGACGAAGCACGGGTGTGTTAGCTCATGCAATGCCATTTGGGAGCTATATGTGGCCTTGGGGAAAAGAAAACATGACAGCTAGAAAAAGTGAGGACAGGATGGAAAACATCTGACAAATAATACAATGTACTTGTTGTTCAGGGACATCCACAATATTTAGGCGTAAACTGACACATGTGCACAAACAGCATCAAGAAGAAGGCACGCTCACTCCTCCCCCCGTCTGTCTGTTATCGAGTAAACATGGAGGCAGATTGTGTCACAGGGAGAACAAGACGAACTCTGGCACTGAGGACCGTCTCTCCTGCTCAAAACACCGTCTTCCTCCGTTGCTGTTTGGGTGTTTCGTGGTCTGATTGCCCAACCACAGCACACAGAAAACAGGCCAAGGATGTAGGACGGGGGCATTTGGTGAAGAACAAACTGTGAAGGACTAGAAACTGAACACTGTCTTTTGACTTCTAAGGATTTTATTTTCAATCCCTGAAGACTTTGTTTTGGTCAGCACTGTTTAAGGCCACAGGTGGTGATAATCTGGCCTTTTATTTCAAATAACTAGGATACGTTCTAGTCTCAATGCTTGCCTGTGCCACTCCGCTAGAATTCAATTTATTCCAGGTGAAGATACAAATCTTTAATAAAAGGTAATAGATGCAAAGTTTATTTTTAAGGCTAAGAATAGGATGTACAGACACCCCACCCCACAACGTTTCAATCAGCAGGATGATGCATATGGACCGAGTCAGTAAACACTGAGACATATGAGGCACCGTCACGATGCTGCCAATCACATTTCTGTCAGTTTGATTTAATTCTGTCTGATCTGAGAGATCAGTTCGTCCTATTTACAAGTTGACAGACTAAAGTGATCAGATTGTTGTCAGGTTTTGATGGTGCCAAGAATAATATACGATTCAGTCCGTCAGTGGAACAATGCCATAATGCTTTGCGCTGTAGGGTTACGGAGAAGGTGGATTTGTTGGCGCCAGACTAAACAACCTTGTTGCGTTTCTTTGAACAAGGATTTTTGAAGGAGACGCTGATATGTTTAAGAGCAGTGTTGTCCATTTCATCGAATAGTTGCCCTCTTGCATCACTATTTTTCTAAAAATACTGAACGTGGTGACACAAAGCTCGGGCAGTGGGAGGCGAGCCGATGTGCCATTTACATGGACTCTGATCAGATCATAAACAGCGTTACGCCACCACCTCCCATTCAATAATTTCAATTAGATACACTGATCTAATCAGATTTATGGACCACTTACAGTCCATGTGACTACAGCTGCTGATAAGTGTTTTAATAGATGGTCTTATCAGGTTTTGGGTGCACCAATGACAAATAATGATTTTAATTCAGCTTTTCTTCCAACATTGAGTTTGATTTGTAATTCACAGCTGAAAACATTAAGTTCTTTATTACAAAAAATAATAAAGGAGCTTCAGTCATTTCGATACTTAACACAGGCGGTCAGACATTAAAAGGAGAATTGTAAGTCAATACAATCATGAGCAGTTCATAAGAAAAGCAAATCACATCGAGCTCTGGCATACAGAAATACATGTTGGATGGCTGGTTCTCAAAATGAAGTGAATAAAAATTACAAATATTCCACAGACTCAAAAATACTGTCAAATATGTTTAAGTTCAAACTTGGATGTACAATTTAATAATGTGTTAAGTATCTATCGCAGCACTTTTATAACGTTTGAAGAAAAGAGTATATTAACACACATTTAATTGACTGGTGACTATTTTCTTTGGTAGCATGGGACTATATATGAAGAAACAATCAAACACAGTGCAGAGCCCATCTTCATCCTAATAGAGCAGCATAGCCTAGCTATCACTGGTACTTATAGTGTTTGTTCAATTAATAACTATACAGAGGATTATACTACAGAACATAGCAGGCTTTGCATCAACGTTAATTTGTTCATTATTACAAATTTCGTAATTGTTGAACATTTGGATCACAGTGACACCCCTTTTTAATAAATGTCACTAAAAACACTAACATTCTCTGCATAAATAGAAAAATAGATGTGTATGATGTGTGTTAACAGAATAAGTCAGATCTCTTTTTTTTAGCTAAAATAAAACAATCAAACTCTGAACTGTACTGGAGTACAAAGGTATAAAGTGAGTTTTTCACTGTGAAAATACTTAATATCCCTTTCCAAGGCATATACACAGGCATGTATACAACTTTGGACACAAACACATCAAAATTTTGGGTATTAAATCACTACTTTTTCTACACAGCAGTAATTCCTGAGCACAGACCCCAAAAAAACTGAATTAATATCATAGTTTTCATTTAAAATTCAAGGATTATTGATGTAACTTGTTCACTCTAAAATTCATCACCTTCTCAGAATTTTCCTCGCGTCACACATTTGTGTTTGAATGTAAACATAAAAACATATCAAAACAATAAAAGCTCAAGTAAATACTCAAGTAAAACAATCCTCTTAAATGAAGTAATTCCCACGTCATCTGAAGGCAAGCGGTGCCAGCCTGATGCGATTTAGCGATTGGTGGTTCCAAAAATGACCTAAACCAAAAAAGCAGTGACAATAATAGCCTATAAATAATCAATGGTGTTAAAGGTCTGTGAACTGAACCACCTGACCTGCCAAAGCAACCTTTCTAAGCAACACCGCTTCTCAAAATAAACCTCCGCTAATCATCCCCATTTGGTACTCGAATGTAACAAAGAATGAGATGAATTATGCAACAGGACAAAGCTAAAATAGTAATACCCCAATGGCCAGGTACAAAATGGCTTGAAAAGGTTCCAAATGACTTGTCAAAACATCCCCGCGGAACAAACATCCTCCTTTCTCAACTACATATTGTTTCCTTTTTTTACTTGTTTGGAATGTCGCAGCAAAAATCAGCGGGGGTCTACTTATAATTCACATCGACTCTGTGTGTGTGTGTGTGTGTGTGTGTGTGTGTGTGTGTGTGTGTGTGTGTGTAGTGTGTGTGTGTGTGTGTGTGTGTGCACGTGCGTGCGTGCGTGTGTCCAGAGGCGAGCGCTTCCACCGCTTTGGAAGCTGCCGACTATTAATAACCAGAGAAACCTGGTTATTTTTCCATTTGCTGGACAGTCGCCAGTCAATCCAAACTGAAAATAGACGGTGCACTGGAGCGACTTGTGTCCCTGCTGGCATCGAGTCGTATTAAAGGTCCACTGGGGAAGAGAGGGAGCCCGAGAGATGAAGGGTGAAGGAGATAAGCGCGCGTGTTGACAGAGTGAGTCCCCAGACCACTTAACAAAATGAAACTGCACCCCAGAGGCCCAGAAAGAAACCTCATCTCAGGAAATTCATGCTGGGTCCTCGAGACAGCGTGCAAAAAAATAATAAATAAATAAAAAATGAAGGTGGCTGCAACACGAGTAGTCCAACCAAGCTGCTTAAATCGTGTCGAACTTAAAGGTGAAAACACGCTTGTGCTCTAACTTCTCTGCGCGTGTTCATGAAAATCAATGTGAAACTCAACATGTTTGCATCTGCGAGCGCTGTGCGAGAAAATAACCTGTCAGACATTATAAAAGGTGACAGATGATTAGTGAAGGGATCAGTGGTGTGTGGCGTGTTTGCAAAGGTGTATGCGTGTGAGCACGTGTGCAACAGTTGTGCTACTGTGTCCTGCCAGTTTCAGATTTCCTCGTGTCAGAACTTGACTTCCAGGAAAGAGTACAGTGTGTGTAGGAGGGCTTTCTATTGCTGATTGCCTCAGTCAGGACATAATGACAAAAAGGGCCAACGGCAAACTGGCAGTCAGGTCTGGCAACGAACACGCACAGTAAAGAGCATCAACCTTGGCAAAAGTCACGTCTAATTTATCAAGATGGGAGAGTAATAGAGTAAAAAGTGCCCGAAAGCTTTGTTATGACAGAACTGTAAAACTATCGCTGGACGTTTTGAAAGGCTCACATGCAGCCTGATTGCAGCGGCTCTGTAAGAAATTGGTAAAACCAAGAGGTCAAACTGAAATGTGAAATCTTCTCTTCAGGGACTGAGTTGCAAAATGAATTTCGGGGCTTTATATTATTCACGTTACTTCACCACAGTGGTGGATTGGTCCCAAACAGACGGAAGCAAATTCATTAGGGGATCAGATTGCAGCATAGAAATGGGATGAAAACTTTTTTTTGTGCATCTGACAGCAAATTTTATTGAACTAAATGTGCCTTGAATAACTATATGATTACATATTAAGTGCTACAAAGACACTGACGGATACAATAGAAAAACAAAAACAAAAAACAAACACCACAAGGAAACTAAAAAACCTGCAATGGTGAAACATCCAGCTTTATTGTCATTTCTTTGGAGGGTTAGAGATCCTCCGACACTCCTACACAGCATGTAGTAGTTTAACAAAAAAGCCAGAGGTAGAGTGGAGTTTGGGACAAGGGAGAAGTTAAGACAGAAGCCAGTCTGGTATATTAAGTGAAATGCAACACAAAAGAGCAAACCTGCCTGGCTGCATTCAAGACGTAAACCCTCTTCTTATCTTCTCTGTTTAAATAAATATGCACTTTGTCTGAGGGCTACACCTCCAGCCTCTTTCTGAAATGCACTACTGGCAACAGACCTCTCATATTTCATAGCTTTTTTTGTGTGTGTGTGTGTGTGGGGGGGTATCTATGGTTGCTCTATGCAAACAACTAAATTTAGATACAACATGTGTCCAGCTGAGTTTATGTAGTTTATTTCAGTTTAGTTGTCACTGTATTTAAAAGACATGTGGGAGTCTTTCCCCAGCCAAAATGTGTGTTTTCGTTTTCTTTTGCAACTATCACAGCAATATCACAGCAGTTCCTTGTTCATGTATGAGCTTATGTGTGGCTGAGAGAACGAGAGTCAGTGCAGAGAGCTCGGTGACTTCCTGACCTCTTCCTTCATGTAGGAGAACATGCGGTTCAGTGTCTGAGTGACTAAAACAAAGATATGCCCGCCTGCATGTCTGCCTCACACTCTCCACAACGTCTTTGAAAAAAATAAAAAACAAAATAAAAAGTTTAAATTGTGTGTGATTTTTTTTCTTCTTTTGCCCGATTCATCCTGTAGGACAGAATGCCTTTGAATTTAAAAGTTTTGTCAAATTTTTTTTTTACAAAAATTCTCAGCAGATAGTCAATGTTACCCAAAAGGTTGAATGTGGTTTCAATGCAAAAAAAAAAAAAAAAAAGCTTCACTCCTCAGGAAACTGGCCCCATTTGTCACTCCGACGGTGCGAAGCCACACTGAGCAGAATTACCTGACAGCATTTCCCCTCAGCACCTGAATGATCAAAGTGCACCCATGGTGTCAGGCAGCGGTCTGGGCAGCCCACCTGGCAGAAACGAGAGTTTCCTCTCGTCTGAAAACCCACTTGTTTGGTCGGTGCTGAACTAAAGTCATGACACATTTCCAAAGTTTGGCACTGTGGGAGGGTAGAAAACCACATTTTCATCTGCGTGGCACGGCTCTGAGTGAAACGGCACCCAAATTCTGTCAAATTTATGAATTGATGTGTTTTAACTTCCCTGATAACGACTCAGGCAAGCTGAGGTCAGACTGAGTGGGAGTAGCACTTTTTCACAAAGAAGCGCATGCATACAAAAGAAAATTCCCTTTTAAACAAAGTACATTTTACATATCCTGACAGACAGGTTTTAGATATTAGATTTACATACAAACAATTCTTTAATCTAGAAATATTACTCTTTGTAGGTATATGTGTCTGAAAATCTGGAGCTGCTTCAGTAATGACCTAGTTTATTAAATTTTCTTTGTTTCAGCCCTTTTGGGGAAAAAAAAAATAATCCAAAAACCGCTTGGATCTGCAGGTTCTACGTCTTGTTTGTTTTTTGTTCTTTTAGCTCACTAGTGCAGGCAGTCTACATTCACTATGCACTCAAAACAGCCGATTTGTCTGAGAGACACAAAAGAAAACTGGCTGACCTCCAACATCTCACTAGTAGCTGCAGATGTTTTCTTCCTACGACTCCAAGTGGAAATCGACTGAACAGACAATACGATTGAATTTACGAAACGTATTCAACGCAGGTCACTGGTAACGCTGCACCGGCCTTTGCACTTATCGTGTTGAAACGACACAACAAACTGACTGACAGGACCGATCACTCACCCCTGCTTCCCCCGCCTCACTTCAGAGAGTGTCCAGTGTCAGCTTACTGACCAGCAACTAGCTGACAGTGACAGGAGAAGGCGCTGGACTGTGTGTGTGTGTTTGTGTGTGTGCGTGTGTGTGTTTGTGTGTGTGCGCGTGTCTTTCTGTGGTCATGATTTTCCTCAGGAAGTGATGACCAAAAGAAAGGGAACTACACACACACACACATTTTCTCTCTGTGACAGAGACTGGGCTCAGCAGAAGTTCAGACAGCGAACTATCATGTGGTCTAATGCGGTCAGTGTGTGTGTGTGTGTGTGTGTGTGTGTGTGTGTGTGTGTGTGTGTGTGTGTGTGTGGTAGACATCAGATGCAGATGATTTCCTGTTGCTTCACGCTGACAGGCAGCCTCATCATGCCTCTTTGGTTGCACTTCTCTCCCTCCACTCGGCGTCGATGAGACAGTGGTGACACACTCACTTCTTCTCCTGGTGAAATATCTAAGCCCAACAGGCTGCTAACACACCAGTTACTTGTGAGTGTCAATTTCCATTCAGAATATTGACACCGCCTGTTACATCAGATGCTCACTGTCTTCCCTCTGATTTGATCAGAATCAATGCTGATTTGACATCAAAACCTCACTTTTATTGTTTTGTTTTCAGTCCAATATGTTAAAAGTAATATGTAAAAACCAACGTCTACCATACACTAAAATCTTATCAGTCAAGTTATATTAATAGCTTTTTAATTTTATTTCTGATTAAATCAAAGTTGGTTTACTTTTAAGATTTTTTTTTTTATTGTATGAATAGACTTGAATTTTGATCTTGAGTGTGTTATTGTCATTTTAAATGTACTTATACCTGGGTGAGAGCAGTTGTAGAGTTTGCCATATTTCTTTGTTTTAATGAAAGAAGGCAAACAAGTTGACGAAAGCTATCGTCTGTAGAAGTTGTTTTTCTCCATATATTTTATTCATATGCTCCATTACACGCGTCCTCGGGCCAAATGAGACAGAAGAGGTTTCCTATAGTTGACTGTAACTACTGGGAATTTTGCCCCCATCTACATTATTACAAAAGCGACGTCCTTTAACGAGGGTGCAAAAACAATTATGGAGCATGTCTTACCCTTAAAACTTAAAGGTTGTCCTGAAATAACCTATTAGAAGAATGAGCAGATTATGACGGAACTGAGTGAAAAGAGGAAGAAATACAGAACAATCTGGAGACGAAGAGTCTGAGCTTGTCTTTTGCCGTCCTACAAGCGTTTACAACCATCTCATTTTGCTCAGACGGGGTCAAGTGGTTTCACTTTAGTTTGACAGTAGCTTTCATTACCCTGCTCACATACTAAGTGAGCACTGGGACAACACTGCAGTCGGCCAGAAAGAAGGTACAGAGGACATTTTTCCAAGTCAGAAAGTAATTTGTTCTCAGGGAAGCCGAGGATGCGTGAACATGTACATGTACCATGAACATTTACATACAGTACTATGTAAGTACATACAGTATTAAGTCTGAAGTTAATTGTAAATAAAAATATTAGGTAAATCTAGAAAATTACTCATTCAAAGAAATCAAAAACATCTAATCTCATCAAATATTGTTGACTATTTGAGACAGAACTTCACTTAAAGTGAAGTGAAGAAAAATGCATAATTTATGTCTATTGACAAATATGCTCAAAAGTTGTTTGTTCATTTTCAAACCAGACTTGACCTGAAAGTTCAAACACAATCGATTTATATGCAAATTTCCCGAGAGCCAATCACTGAAAAGTCTGCGGGGTTGTTGCAGCTTTGGAAAAAAAACAAACTGCCTGAGGAAGTCATCATATGCATATGCATGACATGGCTGGTATGTCAGTTACAGTCTAATTCAGCACAGCAAAGATCAACAAGAGGCAAGATCGTGTCAGATTGTGTGGAAGCAAAGTGAGACTCCATCTCTGTGTCTCACAGGCCATATTTTATATTAAAAAAAACAGACGTATCCTGATAACGAACCCTTGGAAGACCTTTAGCTACCTCTGCAAACAGGCACATTCGTGGACATGCTGTAGATTTTATATCCCACTAAAGACGGATTTAAAGCACTTAACATGGATCTCAAGCAGGAAAAAACAGACAACAAATTGGTTAATAGATAGACAACTTCATCCATCCATCCATCCATCCATCCATCCATCCATCCATCCATCCATCCATCCATCCATCCACAAATCACACATAGATAACATGCAGACCAGTAAGGTCCAGTCTGGACTGTCACAGGGAATAATCCTGCTGTGAGGTGAGACTGCGAACCACTATATCTCCACGAGGCTCACTGGTTATGATGAGATCAAAGAACAATGTGCACCTTCATTGTGTAGAACTAAAGCTAGAGCGAGCAGTTAAGTAGTTTAGCAAGACTATCAGAAAATGAAGAATCAGCGAAACCTGTCTTTGTCTAAAAATACAGGAAACACCTACCAGTTGTTTTTTTTTTTTTTTTTAAACCACAACCAAATATGTAATAATTACACATGCAATCACAGATACAACACGACAGTAAAAACCCTGTGATTTACCCGTAAACACACAAACAAGTATATACTGTCATGTAGAACTTTTATTCCACCGCTGTACGCACCCTGAAGAAACTGTATTTGTACTTTACACTAGTTTGTCTTCTAAAGGGACTGTTTGGAATAAGGCTCTTGCTTGCTGTTGAAACATTTGTTGGAGTAATAAAGTAAAAAAAAAAAAAAAAAAAAAAAAAAAAACTCATAATAACCACATACAAAATAAAAAAACTACCTAAATATAAAAATATAATACAGCACTCCACATTCAATACCAGCTGCCTTGGAAAAGACTTAACCGAACCTATTCTACCTTTCTGGTCGTGCTCGTCTCCTCTTTGACAAATAATCAGTCATTTGATTGATTCTATTCATTTTATTAGCTCAGTAATAAAAATCTATGGAATGAACCTCGCTCACTGTCGAATGTTTTATCTTGCATGGTCACAATAAAAAAAAAAAAAAAGACAATGTAAATAACAGTCGGCTTCCTTTGTTGCCCCGAGAGTGTCTGCCAGGTTCACACGCACGTACGCGCACACACACACACACACACACACACACACACACACACACACACACACACACACACACGCACACACGCGCACACACACACACACGCACACACACACGCTCTGCTGTTCAGGATATGTTCGACATTGTTTAACGCCCGGCTCATGTAGAGGCTCTTGTATCACCAGAGGACGGGGTGACTGAACTCTGCTGAACTGCCGTCAAACTTGACTGCTGCAACCTATATTGAACACTTTTAGGCAAACAGGGAGACACTTAAGGACACACAAATATTATGCTGCTCATATTTGCACGTGCAGAGGCGTGTAGGAACAGAGGAAGTTAAATATTTCACGTCGATACGGGCATGAAATCATACACAGCCATGCAAACATGCACACACATATGGGTCAGTATACTTGCACTGAAGGAGAGAGACCCCCCCCCAATTGTCGTATACGTCCCAACTGTGACTGCTTGGTACTTTTGCAGCTTTCTGGGAATCTGCAGTTTTCATAATAATCTGAGGACATGAACTTTCCCCCAATTCCTTTAAATAGTTATGAGTTAATGGTTGATGAGTCCCTTGGGCCTCAAGAGCTTCCTCACTGGATAAAGAGAAGGAGTGGTACATGATGTCAAGGCCTCACACACACACACACGCACGCACACACACACAAAATACACAAACAGACAAATATATACATACTTGTGTCCTGCCGTGACATCGGTCCTACCTATGTCTGTGAGAATATGTGTACACAGCATAAACAAAGCATACTTCTGGGCACTCCTTCGATATGGGACGAGAGAACAAAGCTACACCCTAATACTCTTTGCTGGCCATATGGGCATGCACAAACACACATCTCTTCATTGAAAGGTGTAAAAAGGCACAAAAAAAAAAAGGCAATGTCAAGTATGAAAGCTTGTATGATGATTCTCAGTACACACACCGGTGAATGCATATCGCTTGACTTGCATTTTGACAAACGGCAGAGCGACGTGGGGAGAATGTGAAAAGGTGCAACGTGGGAAGGAGTTCCTCGAAGTGGAGAGGAAAAGACGGGAGTGTGCTGCCTTCAGCGCCTGCTCAGGGAGACAATACCAGAGCAGTCAGTGACGCGGATCTCATTCACAAAACTTACTGTAAATATGCGCGCTGGGAAAAGGTGCGTGCAGGCGACTCGCACCGTGTATTGTTTGCAAGGCTCAAGGGGGGGGTCTGAGAACGGTCAATAACCTGTTTGGGAGGAGTGTCAATCAAAGTGACACGGCAGGTCAGTGAAGGGTCGCTGCAGTTGGAGTTAAGTATGTGATTGTCGATAAATAGACACGGGCCTCGTTCACACTGCAGGGAAAAGCGACCTAATTCAGATTTTTTTTCACAAGTGACTCATATCCGACTTGTTTTGTGGCTGTGTGAAAGCGCCATTGTGCTTTTTTCACACCAGACCCAGAACTCGTTCCTATGTGGTACCATTTTGGATATTGTTCTACATGCGACTGCTTCGTCATTGACGTGGGACTGACGTTACTTAAAGGCTGTGCTCTCTTTCTCCTTCACTCTCCTTCTTCTTTCCCTCCTCATGTTGTCTACATTTTGTCGGCGAGTATTTAACAACCACTGGAAAATAAATCTACATGTTGACCAGCGTTGCCAGATATGGTGGTATCCCCCAATTGGGAAGTCAAACTCTCTTACCTTTTAACTTTGTTTATTTCGTGCATTTGTGTATTTATGGCGTGTTTTTTTTTTTTTAAATCACACGTATAATAGTTTTACAGTTTCATCATGATTTCTACACAGGCTGAGATTTATTGAGGTGTGTGGGTTCTACATTGTTTGGGCTGGAAACAGTGAGTCACATCTGGCAACCCGGGTGCTGACCGGCGTGCCATGTGTGAATAGCGTGCTGCTCGGCCTGACTTCACGTTGTCTTCTGCGCTCTGAGGCCCGAAAACATCCGGTCCGATCACATTCACGTGATAGGTCACGTTTGAAATGATCACGCTAAAAAAATCTGATCCCAGCAAAAATTTTGGAAAAGAGCATCTGGACCTGCGATGTGGGCGGAGCCACGGTCGAAGCACTACGATGGGATTATGCTGTGAAGCACTAAGATTATCTGGAAGAGGTTTACTCAGTTTCTTCATCATCTAAACTGGGTTTAAAACAGCCATTAGTTTCTTTGCTCTGTTATCTACAGTATCTATTTATTCAAATCAGGCTAAAGACACGACTTTTTATTGTAGATAAGAAAAGCATCATTAGTATAATTCATTTAATTTAAATGAGATTAAATGTATAGGTTATTGTGGCACTATTTTACCAGTCCGGCTCACTCAAGATAAAATGGGTCGCACGTGGCCCCTGAACTAACATGAGTTTGTCACTTCTGCTTTAAGTTTAGTTATAAACTTTTGCGAGACTGCATTGAAAACATTGTGGGACTTTTAATTTGACAGAAATTCATAAATGCTTCATGTTTTGGTGTATTAAGTGTCTAGAAAACCTTTGATATCATTGAAACTAAAAATGATTGTAAATAGAAGTAGCAAACGACAGCAGTGAAAAAAATTGACATAATGACAGTGAGAGACAGATCTTACATTTTATTTCTATTTCATTGTAGTGTATTTCACACTATTGTAGTCCTTATGAAAAACTTAAAAGGATGAATCAATGCTTGGAATGTTCTCCCATCATTACATAGATAGGATTTGACTCTCACTTCAGACTAACAGCTCTATATTTTAATATGACTCAGCTGCAACCATAAACTGCCTTTTCTACCAACTCATGAAATCCTATTATCTTATTGGACCAGCCAGCCACACATGATAAAAGAAATGCCAATCACTCTTGCTATTTTGGTCGATAACACGGGCCAGTCAGGTGACCTTTATTTGACATCACGAATTATGATCTTTCAAACATCGTAAACTTGACGAGCAGTGATTGATGAAGCATTACATAGTGAGAGTCCATCCCGGGCAAATGACCAGCGAGTAGGTGAATTAAAATAAATCCAGGGAGAGGGAAGCTATTCAAAGTCTCGTTTCCTTTTAAATAGGCATGATTCTTTGACATTTACCATTACTGGCCAGTTATAAATCGAGGGGGTGGATTACAGAGGAACTTGAAGCAGTGGCGCCTCAAGCAGTGGCGTGTTCAGTGAACTGAAAGAGACTTGTGCACATAAAAGCTGAGTCAATCTCAAGTTCCTTGAAAAGACCACAAATTTCACCCGAGGAGCTTCTTATTGCTCCCACATATTTAAAAAAAAAAAAAAAAAGGAAATTAGAGGAAAGGTTATTACATATCCCTGCTGTCTGTTGACTAATTTCTATGCTAAAGTGCATTGGCAAGTGAAACCAAGGCTGCATGTTTGTGGTTTATTAATAATGAAAATATTGATGTATTTAGATACAGAAGTAAGAGCCTGAAATGACAACTGTGATTATCATTTAATTTCGGGGTGTTATCGATCCGATTTTCACAAATCCGGTGGGTGTTTCTTTTGTTTTCATACCACGGTGCTCGGCAAAGCGTTAGCCAAGGTCAGAGGACACGGTGACATTGCTACAATAAGGTCTGGCAGGAAAACAGAGATGAGCCTGAGTTCTAACTGAAGCTGCCAACGGTTCCACGAAGCAACGCTTTGAGAAATAAAGCCAAGAGGGACAGATAAAGACAATGAATCAATAAGCTCTTTTTGCACCACGGTAGTTGTTTCCGTCTATAAAGCGGAGTTTGGTGACTAATTGTCCGGTAAAAGTAAAAGCAAATGCTGTAACACGCTGCTTCTTAAAATTTTCCCAGAAAACATCGAGTTCTCTAAGTACCACCATCATGGGCGACCCGAACACACAGACAGTGGCGGAGAGGTTTACCCTATTAGCTATGGACATACGGATTACACTTATACTTATTTCAAATATACATTTCATGTTTTCATGTTTCCAAGCTTTGTATTATTTTGATGATTTTACATATTTTCAAATCAATTTTATCAAAACAATATATATTTATGACTTGCTCCCACGTACCACTAGAGGGAGCCCACGTGCCAACAGAATCGAGACTGTAATGTGTATTTTTTTTCTTCGTCTTCCTTGTGAATAACAAAGATTAAGAAAAAATTGTTCCGTGTGTAATGGTCATTTTACGAATATCTGATTTGATCCAGGGTTTATTTCAAAGTCAAAAATAATATTAGAGATGTGAAAATCACACCGCGAATAAATTAGGTTCCTTAATTGTCATACATGCGATTTCTTTGTAGCACACACAGATTTGCCAATCCCGTTTCTATATAAAATCATCAAAATGATAATTTACTGCAGACCGAGAACAACAGGAAGGATAAGTAATACAGCATAATATCTAATCAAGATCTTTTAGTTTAACATATCTTTGATTTGTTATGGTTTTGGCTTTAAAAATACATCCTACAGCAGACATAAATAGAAAAAAAAAAATGTTTTCACCGCCTTGTCAGAAGCTTAAGAGTCTACTTGTTATGTTAAAATGTGTTTCTGTCATCCTGTCACAGATATACAGAGGTCAGCTGATCTCAGCAACTCGCCTTGTAAAATGAATCTCAAAATATAATAAAATAAACTGTAAAGAGATGAAAACTGATGCCTGCTTTGATGTGCTCAACGTGAGTCACACAGGCTTTGTGAATACCGAGAAACCGAGAGAGAAAAAAGTGAGTCGGTTGCAGGTGATTTTTCTTCTTAATGTAAAAATGTCAAGTCAGTTGCAAGCTGTTTTCAAAATGTAAGAAAACAAAGGGAGAAAATTTGAAAATTGTTGAAGCCTATGTTTCTCTCACTCACTTCTGTTTTTTTCCCCCTTCCAGCTCACCTGCAGTGATAATCATGTAATGTGCTTATATTACTATATTTCTCACAGGAAGTGCAGTAGTCTGAAGCTTCAGTCATCTGTACATTTTTTCCAAATGCAAAATTGTCAATCTGTTCATGAACGTAGCTCCAAAGTTATTCTGTTACAACGTGGGAAGAAGCAGTCTCTTTTCTACGGCACTGGCCCGATGAAATGTATAATAAATACAAATAAAAATAGAACCATATCTAGAAGAAAAAGAATAACAACTAGTAAGAAATGATCATTTTCAAAAATGTGCCCGTAAGTCAGAAAAGAGTGAACCGACTGGCCTTGAGGTTAATAATTACGTCCAATTTAAAAAACACATTGGTGACCTTAAGGTTAACCCGCACTGAGCCTCCTCATTATCTGATCAAACTGAATCAAAGGTGGGCTTTTTGAAAACGCTGGCAACATGATAGAAAAAAAGGAATCGTTGCAAAATCTAGTCGCGTGAAACTCAAGAGTGGTTCAAAGTCTGTGGGCCGAACTGGAGCGTGTCCTCGTCTCCGATCCGGGTTTTTATACAGACACAGATGTGCAGACTTCAATATTTCAAGCTCTCTTATATCTTTTCATGGAACCTATTTAAATGAACAGAGGTTTTGTAAATCAGGGTGAGAAGTTGAAGAGGGAATCACGCAAACTCAAACAAAGCTCACGTGTAAAGGTATAAGCTTTTTAAACACACTTAAAAATGACTTTGAGATTGACAACATAAACATAGCAAGGGTGTTGAGCCACTCCTTCCATTTATGACAACAGAACAAAGTCCACACACACACGCGTGCACACACACACACACGCACGCACGCAAACACACACACACGAACGCACACGCACGCCTCTCTTCAAGAATTATATAAAGGTAATAATAAAAAAATTCCCCGAGTCACGTTGTTGGACTTCTATTAAATTTGGTTTCACTGTAATTTCAGAATTTCCATGCGCCGTTCATGTATGATGGAATGATGAAACATGGCCGCTTTGACAGAAACATGTTCAAAAAGTGAAAACTGAGCTGACAAAAAAAAAAAAAAAAAGAGAGAAAACACTTGTGAAGCAACACGTTGCCACATTAATATGACAACTCAGCAACGGACTTCATCATAATGTGGTGTGATGAAATTATTCTGGTGAAGATCGAACAATGAAATGACCTTTCATAACTTCTCTTATTTGTCAACCACTGATTCATCATATGCCCTCAAATTTTAAAATAGGCACATCACGCCAGTTTTAAGATTTTAACCTTTGATAAACTTAGAACTCATGGAATCTACAGTATATTTATATCAAGCGGAAGTAGATTTCTGTCGATGATATTGTGTTAAATTAAGTGGCACAACAGTTTAAAATGTGACTGAGTGGCCTAAAGTACACGCAATATACTGGAAGTATCCTTTAAGTCAGGAGTCCCTCTGTATACAGGCTCCCTGAATCTCATATAATAATAATTTTATATTTATTTTATGTGCACGCCACGATATTTTTAAAAAGCAATCCAAGCTAAAACTGGTCTCACTGTTAAGGAATCCACAGCAGCTACAAATCGCTGAACAGACAAAATAGCCAAGATGCATAAAATGACTAAAGTTGGAAAAATAAAAAAAAAAAGGAGGAAAAATTGATAAAATTGGTTCCAAATACAAAAATAGTGTAATAACATATCTAAATTGAAGCTATGAAATGTCTTGCATGAATCCCATTTGTTTTTCCTTCATATCAGACAATTAGGATGTTTTTAAATGGCAAGATATCATAATCAGATACCATTAATATGAAAAAATAAAGCTGGCAGTATGTTTTCACTGTGTTGTAAAATTACTGCCATAAATACGGGAGAAAAGCATGAGGAGTTTCATGCAAAAAAATATTTCATCTTATCATTGCAAAGTACTGTCAGGACATTTAGCAGTTTGATCGATCAAAATTAAAATTAAAATTAGTAGGTTTTTGCCCACAAACTTGTGTTCATAATGTTGCTGAGTCACTGCTACTGTTTCCCAGCCTACCCCCCCCCCCCTCCCCCCCCAGAAAACAAAAAACAAAGGAATTTGCCTTAATATAGTGAAAGATCTATAAATAGTGACATGACACTGAAGATTAAGAGAAACAAGATGCATACGAAATGAGTAAATTACAAATTACATCTTCTTTCGCACTCACCTGTGAACCTGTGATCACCCTGATAGTAAAAATCTCTGCCTGGTGTTTGCATGTCAAACTAACTTTAGTCCACAGACATACTGTGGATCAAACCTGAGTGTGTGCCAGTTGTCAATCCTCAGACCGCCCCCCCCCCCCCCCCCCCCCACCACCGCCACTCTCTCACATACACACACACACACACCCACCCACCCACCAACGCACCCCATCACTGCCATCACCACCTCTCACAAACGCGCGCGCACACACACAAACACACACATACACACACACACAGACACACAGTCCGTCATGATAAATCAGGATCGTGCATATTTTCGTTTTAAGTCGCAAAGACGAGCACGTGCTCGTGTCGAATTAATGTTTGCTCTAAAAGTCTCACGGTGGTTTTCAGCGCAGCAGCCACAACAGTCCCCGACGCGACAGACACGAACCAAGCAGGAAGGTGACTGACCTGATCAGAGGCTTGACGCGCAGCAGCCAACAGTCTTTTCCTTCTTAAGCTGGAGGTCGTTTTTTTTTTTTTTTTCCTTTTCTTTTCTCTGAAGGGGGGAGGAGGAGGAGGAGGAGGAGGAGGAGGAGGAGGAGGAGGGGGTGATGGTGTATAAACTTTTATTTATCTCGGGAGATTCTCCTGTAGGAGCGTGCGCACGGGAGCGCAGCGTCAAAGTGGTCCGGTGTGGGGAGGTTTCTGTCTGCGGCTCGCGCTCTCTCTCTCTCTCTCTGTCCCTCTCTCTCTCTCTCTCTCTCTCTCTCTCTCTCGCTCTCTCGGAGATTCTGAGGACACAAGCAGGCGGAGGCGTCAAATTACGACTGAGCCGAGTTGAACTTGTGTTTCTAACATACTCTCCCTGTCTTTTTGCCAAGTATCGGAGAGCCAGCTAAAAGTTGAAACTAAAATTTTATGTCTCCATTTTTTATTTTTTATTTTTTTAACAGATTAACTACTCGGAGCGTTAGCATAATTAGCCTAGCCAGCATCGAGCCAATTACGACCTGGCTGAGTAAAGTAGTATTTTCTACTTTATAAAGTCTGAAAACAGAGATAGTACTTTTTTTTATGCACTTTTTCCTAAAAAAAATAATGAAATTGTCCTACCAGCGTGTGGAACTTAATCAATCATGTTGTAGTTTAATAGCGTTGACCGAGGACCGGGTCAGACTATTACCTCATCCCGGAAGTCAAAGTTAACACCGGAAGTTAGAAATTATTCGAAATAAATCTATTTTTTTCCTTTTGTTTAGTTCTAAATATAAAACCTGAGCTTGAAGGCCGTGAGAAATGTAAACAATAATTGTAAATTGTAAAAATCAGGAGTTTGGACGTCTCGTTATGTTACTGGAAAAAGTGTAGTCAGGATCACTAGTGTGTCTAAAACATTTCAGTTCAGGGGCCACATGTGACCCAGTTTCATCTTGAGTGGGCTGGACCGGTAAAGTAGTGCCATAATAACCTCAAGATAAAAACTTTAAAGTTTTTATTTTCTGTTGAGTGCGTATACATTTGGAAAAAGTCTATATTTTCGCGAAACCAAACAATTAGTACAGAAAAGAACTACACTCTCAACATAAAGTAAATTTTAATGGTTCAAAAAAGAGAAATGTTCAAAAAAACGTACCTCTTCCCTAATGCATTAGCAATAACCTTAACATTAGGCATTGGTTATTTGAATAAAACGTAAAAATACATGTAAGCCTTTCTCAAAAATGGCGTAGCTTTCAAATCGTGCTTAATCTATCTACAACGGTAAGCTGATGTCAATGTTTCCCCCCTATATATTTTTAAAACCAAACACTTGGCCCAAGGTTTTTATCTACAGGCTAACCTTTACCATTGTTTGTGTCAGATTCTTTATACGCTGACGTGTGAAAAGTAGCTACACCACAATTGAAAATAAAGAGGAAACACTTGAATCATGTTAAAACTATTTATTTGACTTGTATGGGTTTTCGGCATATATTTTCATCTCACCCCAATAAACGGAAGTCATTTGAAATCTGTAAATCGCTGCACTTAACAGTAATCAAATATAATAATAAAATTGTTTTAATTGATTGATTAATTCAAAAATAACTCTGTAAATGAGTTATTACCTTTCAAAAATACAGATCAAACACATACAATGTATTATGCCTTCTAATTCTATCACATGTTTTTCTCCACAGCATACAAATCTGAACTTGAAACTATTACAAAACACTAGAATGATGTCTATATTATGTTGTGAAACGCTGAAATACTAGTTGAGTCCAGTTACCAGAAAGACCTGTAAATAGATAAATCACCTGAAAGTCGGTGGTTACATGTGGAGCCGTTCGGCTGACTCCAGGGGTTACCCCTTCTTCCACCCGCGATGACTAACCGAGTCATTAAAGTCATTTCTCTGACTCTGCACGTTTGTTCTGACGCGACCAGTCGCCTGCTGAGAGGTGGCAACAGTAAAGAGAAAACCTGACTGATTCGTTCATCAGTTCGTCCACTTCTGTTGTATTCGGCAGCAAAATGCTGCACTTAAGCGGCTTCTGAATATAAAACGTAAAAAGGCGTAGTTTACGTATTTGTTTCACTGTCAGGAGTGTATAGCGATGTCTTTTCTGATGAAAGCTGTTTTTGTTTTTCCTTAATTAAAGGTTTTATTTTATCTATAGGTTAAGAAAAACATTCATTCATTGATTCCTTGATTTTCATTACACATAAATAATACTTAGTGGTGGTTTTGTTTTTAACATTTGCGCCAAAAAGTCACGAACATAAACAAGTTTATCTTGAATGATTTTGTTTTTAATCGCCCAAGTAATAAACTTATCCATTTATTCAGCAAATGACCATATTTAATCAATTCTTTTCCGGTTTCTTCGGTTCTTCCATGATGAATTGATGAACAACTGTTGTGAAATTGGAAATGTTGAATTTATTATCTGCTATTTGTGCAATACATCCACCCCCATATTGTGTACATACGTGTACATGTCCACACTTATAGGCACCGTTTGCATATTCTTCTGTTATATTGTATTTTTACCTGCTTTTTTGTGCAATACATCCACCCCCATACTCTGTACATGTCCACACTTATAGGCACAGTGTGCATATTTTTTCTATTATATTGTATTTTTATCTGCTTTTTTTTAGTTCCTGCTATGTGTGCTTCTTTCTCTGTACTATCCTGCTGTACCACTACAAATTTCTCCACATGTGAGATAAATAAAGGGATATCTTATTTTATCTTATCTTATTAATTGTAAATTTGATGTGATTTTGGTCAGTTTCATGTTGCTGTTGTTTCTTTGAGGTTGTTTTTTTTTTAAAACAGATTTGTCAATAAACATGTATGCCAAATAAATGGAGTTTATTACATATTTAAAGTTTGAAAAGAGAAGAGTTGAAAGAAGCCTTCTTTTAAATAACCCTCCTGGGTTGACAAACGCTTTATACGTGGTTCATCGCAGCGATTTAACCCGCCCACGCCCGACATAGTGAAATAACGACTACAAGAGATCTCAACATGGAATCAGTACTGAATTCCTCGCTAAGAACCAACTGCTGGATTTTCACTTTAAACTCAGTGTGACACTGAGACACGCACAAGTTCCACATGGGTCGAGCCAGCCTGGAAAAAAAAAACCGTTTGCACAACATGAAAAGTCGAATCCATGAAGAAATAAATGTTCCTGTTTTCTGTGAAAGTGTCAGTTGACCAGACGGTGACCCGTCTGTCTGAGCCAGTCATGCAGCTCCTGAATGACACTGCAGGGTGGAGGCTGAGTGCAAAGTGAAAGGACTTTATGACTGTTTACTTTTCGTGACTCACAATTCAAAACGTCTCGATTTTGCAGGTATTAAGTGGAATAATCCGAACGTCTAGCGTTTGATGAGCTACTGAACCTGTTGCTGTTAAACTTCAGATACTGTAGTACTGGGGTGTCAAACATTCGTGGTTCGTGGATGACATTCACTGCAATCTTTCATCAAAAGAAGCTGCTGTTGTCTTATTGTCCACTAGGGGTCGCACTGTACAACAAAAATTAAAGTTGTGTGTAAAAGAAAAAGTGCAATAAATGTAAATAAACTCTTTTTTTTTTGTGCACTAAAATGAAAGAATCCTAGTCGTCGAGGGTATTTATCGGTCGGTGCAGTCAGTTCTCTGGCCTTGAGATGAAATGTAAGTGTTTTCTATACTAACTCTTTGGAAAGTCACTGCAACTCGCATCGCAGACAGTTTCAGCACCGGATTCACTTCCTGATGCATCCTGGATCAAATCCAGGACCTCCTAGAGTCCCAAGACTTAGATTCCACATGAGAACCTCAAATACGGTCTATCCTCTTCTTATGGAACAAGTTTAAAGGGAAAATTTAATGCATGATCAGCTGATTGAAGCCTGCGCTGAAATAATCTCCTGTTAGACGTCGGGATAAAATGGAGTGTCTTGATTCTTTTCCACGATGAAATAAAATAAAAAGAAGTGTCCAAACTGACTGAATCTCAAGTATTAACGTTAACCTCCTGTTGCCTCGCTGCATCCAGTTTCATTTCAGCTGCGTTTTATCCGTGGTATAGCTCTGTACGTTGATTTAAAACAGCTGGAAAATTGTGCCTTTTTTTTTTTTACCATCACAAAACGCCGATTCGGTGCTCTTTCACACACAAGACGTCCTCCCCACGCAGAATTTCTTAGAGCTCAGCTGAAAAACAAAACAAAAACAAAAAAACCCGCCCCTGAGAGTTTTGCTGTCACAAACAAACGAAGCAATAGTTTCCGTGTGTTTTGGACAGTGGCGTCCCAGCAGACCTGAACTCTTAATATCTGAAAATGTCGGTCATCAAAGTGCTGGCGTATCTTTAAGGGGTTGCGCCGACACTAACCTGACAGTAATTGTTATAAAGTGGAAAGAGGCCCGTTAAACGTCGGGCCGAGGAGGAAAACCGATATGCTGTGGGTGTAATAAAAAACAAAAGCACTTTAAATCAACACTGCGATCAGATTGGGCCGCAGTGGCTCGGTTTGCCAGTGGTTTCCCAGGACTCCCGGCTCGTAAACAAATTGAAACGTTCGTGCCAAAAGGTTTTTAATCGTCTCTCTTGCGTCCGTCTCCCCTCACTTTAGGTTTGGCTCCGGCGGGGTTGGGATGAGCACCAAAACAAACAGGGCTTGGCGAGTATCGGCCTGCTTTCGGTGCATCAGCCGCCCACATCGATGTCCCAGAGTGATGGAGACGTTCCCACAGATATCTGCTGGCTGGTCCCTCCACGGACCGAGCTCCCCGGAGCAGGAGGTGACTCAGCGCTCCTCGTCCTCTCCACTGAGTGTGTCGTGTTGGTGACATCAAGTGAGTTGGACTTTTAAACTGAATTGGGCTGAAAACCTTGAAAATGTGAATATTCTTGTGCATCCAGCTGAACTCACCCGCTCTGCAAACATGCCTGGCAGAGACTGAACTTCTTCAGGAACTTGAAGCACATACAGAGAGAACTGTCCATCTATTCATCTGTCCCACTTATCAACATGGGGTCTTGGGGCCATAACAGTGAGCGCTATAGCCCCCCCCCCCCGGGTTCTGATCCTCCTCTCAGTTGGACTTGCCTGGTCTCCTACTGAACGTAAAGATTCTGTTCATTTGAACTGGCAGTAGAACTCCTCAGTCTCCTTGTTCAAACGACAGCGGGAACTACTCCTTCTGTTGTACCGTGAATACAATCAGTCTTCGTTCCCTTTATTCCTAAAGACAATATTGTTTGTTATTAAATGGCGCGGCTCAAAATGAAATCGTATCTTTGCCCGTGTCAAATAAGTAAAGCTCCCTTCCCTCCCTGGTGAATCCAGACGTGACACACATGTGACTAGAACAACCTACCTGGGCACGCCGGGATGGCTGACCACTGCCAAGGCCAATCATGCACTCATATATCAAACGTTCCAACTATATAGTTTATTCAGATTCAAAAACTCTCAAGTGTGATTTTAAATGAACTATATGGAGAGTTAAACCTCTTCAAAGAGGAAACTACATAAATAATTCAATTAAAACAATTAAATACAATGTTAGGATAACATAAACTTTATTAAAACACAAAGCTTCACGACTTCATGTTTGATTAAAACTAGTAAAATAAATATTTTGCTGCAACGCAGATAGAATAAAGTGCAGGGCTGTAAAGTAAATCCTCAGGTGCATCAGTTACTGTACGTCTTTAAGCCTTATCAGCCCTCGATAACAAGAGATCTGGAACTCAATGGAAGTGATCAGTGTGAGTTTGGCTTTTAACTTGTGAAAGGAGACAGCTTTGTTTCACTTATTTACAAAGATTGAAGTAGATTTAATCATTTCAAATATAATGGGAGATGAAAATGATATATTATACTCAGCAGGGTTCAACAACAATCAGCTGCTGCAATTATGAATTTGCTCATACTGATCGATCTGGATTCATTATTACAAGAAACAGTCAATACAAACGTTTCGACATGCATACAGCACCACCTACTGGCTCAATGGAGGTAGTGCAACTGATTGATTTCAGTAGAAGGGATGAATTGTCTCCCTGAGGGAAGGTTAGTCTCCTTCATAGAATTAGTTGATGATCATTTCAGGTCTAATGTTTAAACTCTGAGGTGAGCAGAACCAGCAGCAGTGACACATGAAGCTTGAAAAAGATTGTTAATATGTATAAATACTACAATAATGCGTCTAATCTAAAGTTATTACAGTGAGATTACAGTCAGTTTTATAGCAGGAGGACAATGGATGAAATTCCTTGATCCAGTGTGCACATGCTGATGATTCTACACGGAACTGCGTCTTACTGTGTAACAACGATATATAATGAAGGATATTTTACTGAAGTAGGGGTAAAATTCTAGAGGAGAAAAAAAAACAATTAAATAAATCGTGTTGATTCAAATAGGAAATTGCTCAATATGAATTTTTTTTACACTGTTATTCTACATGCGTTATATTTTATACAGTGCATTTACCCAAATATAAGGTTTTCACATTAAACGTATCCGTCATTTGCACCGAGACAGGAATTGTTAACCTTTGAACTCCCATTGGAAATTCTGCACAAGTTGCACCAATTTTAAATAATGTTCAATAACCATGTAGTCTGTGATTGTTTCCATGGAAACATTCTTTAAAATAAATGTGGTCACCTGATATAGTCACCTGCCTGATTAAGTGTTAAATCTTCCACGTTTGATAAATACCACAAGAGTATTGTTGGTCCTCGTTTCTAAGTTCCTGTGACGAGTGTAAAAGGAAGGTTCCCCTTCAATAAAAGTCACATCGGGGGAATGATGGAACCACATCTTTATTAACTTTTACCTGTACAGAAAAAAAACAAACCAAAACGTTATCAGTCGCCTGATCATGCAAAGCAGTGTTGCATTACAAATAAAAACACACTACAAAACAAACATTGTACACTGTACTATAAATATGGAGGCTCAAAAATAAATAATTAAATACATATATATTACAAAAAATAAATAAACTCCTGAGATGACACACACATACAAATACAATATGTTATAATTTACTTGCAACGTGGTATCAGAGATGGTTAAGCAGACAGGTTGATATGCGGATCGTAATGATTCTATTTCTATTTATTAACTCTTTTTTTTTTTTTTTTACATATATGCATCAGCTGAACTGAAAAGGACCAGTGAAGGTAGAAGGTTCATCCCTTCAGTGCACTTCTGCAAATGACAGTTAACGTGGGCTAACGACCAGACACCCAGCTGTTAAGGAGCAACGTGGAGGGTCACCACTGAACGGAACCTTAAAGGGAACGTAGGAACACAGCATGTAACAGATACACAGATCCTGTAGGTATTTATATCTATAATAAATAGGGTGACAGCGCTCAACAGTCACGTCGAGGTGTTATTGCACTACTGTCTCAATGTCTTTTCATGAGCATAATCATCAAATTACAATACTGTTGATAGATCTACACAGCGGCGAAACAAGAAATCACCAATCACAGCTACAGACGTGAGCTACTACGTTGAAATGTGTTCGCCGACCTGCGACCGTCGACGGGGGCGGCAGTGAATGAACACATTTTAAGTTGTAATCGACCCAGGTCTGCACAGCTACCGGACGTAGCCGTGAATCGAAAAAACATGTTCACAATAAGGCTACAACATCGAGAGAGAGAGAGAGAGAGAGAGAGAGAGAGAGAGAGGGACAGAGAGAGAGAGAGAGAGAGAGAAAGAGAGAGAGAGGCAACAGAGGGCAAAACTCAACACTGATCGAGCTCCCCTCAGCTCTACAAGTCACACCGAGCCACTTGGAGGAGCCATGCATAACAAGTGAACACAGATAAAACGTACGTACAGATATTTCAACTTCTCACACGTCAATGGACTTCAGGGCTTGGAGACAAAACGAGGGGCAGTGATGATGATGATGATGATGATGATGATGATGATGATGATGATGATGATGAGCCTAGTGGCCAGTTGGCAAGGACCAGAGACACAACAGCTGGATTCACACAAGAACAAATCCCCTTATATATATATATATATATATATATATATATATATGAAAGAGTTATGTCACTGAAAAAGGCTGCTGGATTAGTTTATTCTTTTATTGGCTTATCTCCCGTTATAGTAATATATGTTAATATTTATATACTGTACATTCCATCTCTTGAACGTTATATACTTTCCATATACTTTATCTTGTATTCCTTGAGTGTGCTCTGGAAAAAAAAAAATAAAGATTTTTTTTTCTCTCTTAATTTTTCTTTTTGCTAAACTCTATTCTTCCTAGAATCTACTCTACATCAATGACGTAACTCCTTCAACCTGAATTCCTCTGGTAAACCTTGGAGCGTTGAACATCCGACCCAGCAGGCCTCACTGATACTCACACAGGGAAGCTGAGGGTGGAGCAGAACAGGGACCGGGGGCGGAGGGATACAGTACAGTTAACACACAAACGTTTTTAGTTTTTTGTTGTTGTTTTTTTTTAAATCTCAGACTGGTTCACATTTAATGTCGATCAAGTCATCACTGGCCAGTGGTAAACAGAGGAGCCAGAATCAACACGGTTGGGAGCGGTGGAAAGGGGGATTGGCTGACTGCGGTTCGGTCGTGTCTAGTCAGAGAAAAGGCTGGCAAAAGACTTTCGAAGGTTGCGAATGGTCTCGGCCTTCACCTCCTCTTGGCCGTCGCCTCCGGAGCTCGAGACCCCGCGGAAGAAAGAGGAGTCGCTGAAGGCGTTGAAGGCATTAGTCAGGGACTGGGACTTACTGAGAAAGGGGGAGGGAAATGGGGACAGGGAGGGAGGAGGGTGGGGGGGGGGGAGAAGAAGCATGGGAGGAGGGAGGGATGAAGGGAGGGGAAGAGTTTGTTTATTAGTTGAGTTTGGCGACGGGACAATGGAGGAGCAAAGACAAACAGGGAAATTCGTAAGACGGCCAGAAAGTCACACACAAACTTTAAAAACAGAAACTCTGTGGATAATTGAAATGTGGAATCATGGCCCATTAAAAGCTTTGCATTATCAAAGGGTGCTTTGATAACGCGCCTCTTACTTCAGCAGAGGATGGGTCTTTTGCTGGGGCTGATCCTCCCCGGGGGCCTGGCTCTCAGACGGCGCCGCCGCTGCTTCAGCTTCAGCTTCTGCTTCAGCTTCTGCTTCTGCTTCAGGGTTTGAGGACGGAGACGGCGGCTTGGCCTGAGCCTTAGCCGGGGACTGCACAGCTGGCGGGGACTGGCTGGCCGCGGCCGGGGACTGAACCGGGGCGGGGTTGGGGGTGGGGGTGGGGGCGGTGTCGGAGGCCTGAGCTGGTGCGGCAGCCGCAGGTTGGGGTTTGGGCGAAGCTTTCGGAGGAGGGGGTGGGGTCTGTGGCTTCGGCTGGAGCTGCGGCTTGGAATTCCTGCGCATGGGAGGGATGGGCTTGGCGGGCGGAGTGGGCTTGGGGGGCAGATCTTTTGGTTTTCCGGGCGCCGGGGACGGGGAGCCCTGCGGCTGGGGCTTGGGCTGCTCGGTGGTGGGAGCGGAGGCTGAAGCTGAAGGAGACCCCGGGGCTGCGGCGGCGGCTTTGCTCGGAGGAGAGGCCGGAGCGGCGGCGGCTGCCTTGATGGAAGGAGAAGCCGGGGCAGCGCCGGCTGCTTTGGTTGGGGCCGGGGCTTTGGCCGGGGAGGATGGCGACGCCTTGGCTGGGCTGGAAGCAGAATCGGGGGGTGGCTTTGTAACGGACGGGGCCCTTGTCATCGGGGGAGGCCTCTGCACCGGGGGCTTTGTGACCGAGGCGGCCTTCTGGACCGGGCTTGGTTTCTGAGGCTGAGGGGATTTCTGAGCTGGACCTGGACCAGGTTTCTGAGCCTGGCTGGGCTTTGGTACCGGTTCGGCTGCTCTCTTAGCTGCCTCTGATGACGTGTCCACACTCTGGGATTTCACTGGAGCACCTGAGAGATTGAGATACCAGATATCACACACGGTTCCTCCCATCACGCAAAAACAAAAACAGCAAAATGCAAAAGAAAACAATTAAGCATTGTTGTTGGAAAAAGTCTTGCGCCTGTTATTTTGGTGCAGCTGTTAGAAAAGACAAGCCTTCTTTAAAACTCTTGAGAGACCAAAGCAGAACATGACACAGATGATGAGCTTGAGTCTAGACATGCCCATTCACTTAAAAACCTCGAAATCCTGTCCAACGCATCTGTCAAGACTAGACTGGGGCAAAGCAGGCTCTCAGTGTGTGGACTGTAGTGGCCAGCAGTGGCCAGCAGAGGGCGGCAGATCAGCAGCTGAGAGAGAGAAGGCGTTGTGGCTCAACCCTCATGCCAAGAGTTAGTTGCTTCTAATGCAGGCTGACTTGGTAAACACTGGTGGTGTACTGACAATAACAGCCAGCGAGGGGAGAGAGAAGAGCTCGGAGATGGAAATGGATGGAAACACAACACAAGAGACGAGATGATAAAAGAAAGCGACTCAAACTGAGGCAACTAAGCAACCTGACTGGCAGCACAAAAATGAATAAATAATTCAAAGCAGAAATAAACCCAAGGGATTACACATGCTGGAACAGGGATGATTTTCCAAAGGCTGATGGTTAACTTCCTCTGATGCGAGATTATGTTTTAGCATTTAAATGACATCTTAAAGACTCTTTGTGAAACGCTAGATCGCCTATGTTTGTAGATTGAACAATTTTCATGTGGCATTATCTTGACATGATTAGATTACCGGAAAAACCTTCTTGAAAATTCATCCCCAATGTCCTCGGACAGAAAGTCACTGCTGTCAGGCAGCTGAATGGCTGTGAGTCTTACGTTTCGTTTGAGATTGTCATAAAGCATCCCAACGGTTGCTTGGGACTCACGACGCATAAAAACCAAAGAAAATACCATTTGTACAAACATATCGTAGAAAAGAAGACACAATAAGAATTTGCTTGGACACAAACCCCAAATTACACAGAATTTCAAATTGCTTTAAGGTAAAAAATGTATATTTTAATTTGTGTAAATCAATATTGTCTAAGAAATCAAGCACAAAACAACAATCTTTAGGATATTTTCTAATATGTTGATGGTATGTAGGCCAAAGTAAGCAAGGTTTCCAAACCCCCCAGTATCCTTAGTCTTGCAGTACAAGTTTACACCACAAGAGGGTGTATTGAGCCACTGAAATACGTGAGCAGAATTTGGTAAGCAGGTCCTCTATTTGGAAAACTGCAACTGCCAAACACAAAAAAGAGCCAAAGAAGCAAAAAGAGTCACTAAAGTCAAGTTTACCGCTCAATACACAGAAGTGACACGACAAATTTTACTTGGTGCTACTTCAAATATTTCGAGGCCTGCTTCATGTTTGTCAGAATTAATAACCTCTGAAGTAAATCCTTAATTCAGCAGGAAAAAAGACGAAGTCAGTGACCGGCAAAACAAAATCTTGTTGATGTCATTATTACAAGAAGTTCACTACTTTTTAAATTTTGAATGAAGACTAACTATCAAACAATCTAAGGGTCTGGATCCAGGCAAATAAGGAATGGTCATGCAGGAAAAAAACAAACAAACTAAAAAAAAAGATGCTCATTGTCTTTGAAACATTTATTCAGTTTTGCATAAACAGGTTTTGTAATTGGCCCCAAAACACGTAGCGCATAAAGCCACTTTGTCCCCGATGTTGAAACACACAATACGAAGGGTTAAATCACAACCACAAACACAACAAGAAGTACTTCACAATACATTGATCTAGCAAACAGAGGACCACAAAAATCTAGAGTGAAAATGTACAGACGACAAAAAAGTGTTTAAGCTGGTCAAAAGTCTAGTCTGGATTATAAGCAACGCTTGTTGTTTCCTGTGTTAAAAACATCAAACCACAAGTAAGTTCACTTGTTTGCCGCGATCACGTCATGTTGTGTAAACATCATCGCCAAAAGGCAATTTTCGGAAAGAAGTTCAAATACGCATTTTCATCATATGAGGCACCAGTTAAGTCATTTCAAATTAAAAAATAAAAAATAAATAAAAAAAGCTTGCGATGCTAAAACACGGTAAGCACCACATGGAGAACAGGCGTTGGTCCCGTCCATGCAAGAACAAACATGCAAACACACGGTCACTAAAACACAACGGCTGCAGAGGGAATGGCTTTGTTAATTCAACACGCTGCTGTGAGGAGGAACATTTAGCCCTTAGCACACACACACACACACACACCACCACACACACGTTTTAACGGTTAAGCTCAGCACAATGTGTTTTTTTTAAAATTTACTCCACATTTCTTTGTTAATTCACAAGTAAGGAGACACAACAGAGGGTTTTTTCTTTTCTTACTATAATGATCATTGATCTAAACACTCAAATAGAAGAAACTAAACTAAACAGGAAGTTATCAGAAGGCAGTCCCGGATGTTATCCATCCAAAATGGCCATTTAATCCAACGGTTTACCTTTTTTTACGGAATGCTCAAAGATTTGTCAATAATTTGTTCCCTGTCCGACGCAACCTGGAGTGTCGAGGTTTTATTGTTCAAGAATTGAAACCCAAAGCACACGAGGAACCTCGAGATTAATGCAGAGCGGGGAACATCCTTTATCAAAACCACGTAACAAACTGGTTTATGTTGAAAGAAATATTCGTCTCGAGGAGAATTTATGTAAACTTCCGGCTTGGTCCTTGTTTTTCATGCGGGGAACATGAGCCTCTGCTCCAGGAGGCGACTGCGCCATGGAGAAGCTTCATATTAATGTAAATGTGTGTGCTGGGCTTTTCACTGAACTCTTCACATTAAGTAATCTGCTAGATGTCAATCTGTGACTTTAACTAGCGTGTCTATTTATGACCCCAAAACACTAAGAACTATGGCTGTACCCGCCACAGTGGTGGTAGTGTGTGTTAGTACGGCTACTCTGATTCATGGTCCCGTGGGATTAAACACATTTTATCATATATTTTCTCAGATTGTTTGTTTTCTCCGTTGATATTACCAAAACACTTTTCCCAGACGCATGAATTAGATTCATCACTGCTCAGCAAACAGGAAAGTGAAAAATGTGTCATTTCAGAAAGAAGACACGAGGGGCCCTACGGTGACCATCAGTGGGGAACAGTGTTGAAAGCACCTTGAGGTTGAGGACGTTGAGCCGAGGTCCTGTTTGGATCCGCCAGTCCTTCCTTGAGAGCGGCGCTCTGGTGGGCGGCGAGGGAGGAAACGGGACGGAGACGGACAGAAAGAAACATCATCATCTGAACTGAACACGACAGACGTTCAGGTTGGGAGAATCAAAGCAGAGTTGTGTGACGACTTTTGGAGAGTAAGGGCGCGTTCACATCCCCCTGTTTGGTCCAGATCAGAGTCCAAAAAACCTGTTTCGTTTTGGACGATGAGAAAACGTCCACGAACTCTGAACTGGAGCAAACCAGAGATCTCTGGTCCCTTTAGAAACCTCGGTCTCGGTTCCTTTACAAACCATCTTTCCAGCGGGCGGGGTGAGAGGACGTGACGCAGTGCGCTATGCATTCAGGGTAGTAAAGAAACAGCTAACCCCAGTGAATCAGAAGAAGCAGAAATAAAAAGTTGGATAATATCTCTCGTAGTGAAAAAGGCTCTTATTGATCTCTGGTCTGAAGACTCTATATCGTGGTTGTTTGAGGCTACCCCCCCCCCCCCCCCCCAAAACTAGCAGTTGTTGTAATTGCGGGACATTCTCCAGGCGGTTTGGTCCGTTCTCTAAACTGAACCTGAACGCCACCCGAACCAAATGAAGGTGCGAAAATCCTTGGCTCCGCCTCCCTCCCAGGTGAACCGAGTCCCGGACTATCCAAAGTGAAAGGCCCCTTAAGAATCTTGCACTTGTCAGACCCACAGTGTGAGAATTCAGTTCATATTTGTGTGAAAGTCTTTCGTTATACGTACGTATCGTTGACATTTGGCCGGGATTACAACACAAGCGAGGTTCACCTGTTGGGGCTGCACGGTGGTCGGCTTCTGGCTTTGAGGGGAGCGAGCCGGCGAGCGGGAAGCACTGGACGACCTGGCGGCCAGAGCCTGGTTCATCCGAGCCATGACCACCTCTGAGATGAGCTGGCGGTCCTCCGCCTGGTGGTCTCCGACCAGCTGCATAGACGAGCCCACCACCTGGAACGCAGGGCATCAGGTTTCTGCTCCAGTTTCCTCAACACTGGCCTTGTAGGGAGCAGCGAGCTTCATAAAGTAATACGATTACTGATTACTAGTTACTCCTTAAACATGTAACTTACTTACTTTACTGATGACTTGTTTTTAAAAGTGAATAAGTTAGATTAGAAGTAACTTTTAGTTTCTTTCAGCAGCTCTGAAACTAACGACCGGTTTTGCCAAACAAACTCTGTTCTGATCACTGCCTGGCCTCCTGCACCACGTTTATACATATATTAACCTTTGACCTTCAGTCATTGTTGTATTTATATCTGATTCACGCTTTTATTATCTCATTTTTACTATAACTGGTATTTATTTACCTGGTGATGTAGTTGTAGTCTGTTGTTGCTCTATTTAACCATCTATTTATTTGCACTACCTGCTCTATGCAGCTTTTTAATTACCATATGTAATAGTGACGCTACAATAGTTACGCTGCAATAGTAACGCTGCAATAGTAACGCTACAATAGTAACGCTGCAATAGTAACGCTGCAATAGTAACGCTGCAATAGTAACGCTACAATAGTAACGCTGCAATAGTAACGCTGCAAAAGTAACGCTGCAATAGTAACGCTGCAATAGTAACGCTGCAAAAGTAACGCTGCAATAGTAACGCTGCAATAGTGACGCTACAATAGTAACGCTGCAATAGTAACGCTGCAATAGTAACGCTGCAAAAGTAACGCTGCAATAGTAACGCTGCAATAGTGACGCTACAATAGTAACGCTGCAATAGTAACGCTGCAAAAGTAACGCTGCAATAGTAACGCTGCAATAGTAACGCTGCAATAGTAACGCTGCAATAGTGACGCTACAATAGTAACGCTGCAATAGTAACGCTGCAATAGTAACGCTCCAATAGTAACGCTGCAATAGTAACACTGCAATAGTTACGCTGCAATAGTAACGCTACAATAGTAATGCTGCAATAGTAACGCTGCAAAAGTAACGCTGCAAAAGTAACGCTGCAAAAGT
Source organism: Lipophrys pholis (assembly GCF_963383615.2). Taxonomy (NCBI): domain Eukaryota; kingdom Metazoa; phylum Chordata; class Actinopteri; order Blenniiformes; family Blenniidae; genus Lipophrys; species Lipophrys pholis. The sequence continues at coordinate 33,797,583 of NC_137637.1, read as the reverse complement.
AACGCTGCAATAGTAACGCTGCAATAGTAACGCTGCAAAAGTAACGCTACAATAGTAACGCTGCAATAGTAACGCTGCAATAGTAACGCTACAATAGTAACGCTGCAATAGTAACGCTGTAATAGTAACGCTGCAACAGCAATGCTACAATAGTAACGCACAGTGCCGCGGATAAGTCACTTTGATCTGATTACTGGTTTGGAAATAGTAACGCGTTAGATTCCTCGTTACTGAAAAAACTGGTGATATGAGAGTAACGCGTTAGCAGCTTGAGAAACCAAAGGACTTGGAAAAGCCGCCACAGTGGCACAAGGAGAAAATACAAACTCCATACAGGAGTACTCTTGCACTATTTCAGGTTTCCTATCTGATTCGAGAGCGTTAACGACCACGCTAACGTGCCGCCAGCAGCCTCACGCAAGAAACCAATACTAAGGAAGTAAGAAAAAACCGAAGTGTTTAACCTCGACACGCACACTGGTATTTTGAGATACATTTCAGAAATTCACATAACTATAAAATATTAAGACATGAGGACAAGACAGAACATTTTTTGTATCTTTCCAGCGTCTAATTGACTTTCAATCGGACGACTGCATATTTCACTGTGACGGACCAGCTGTTCAAAGACTGAATGTGATGCTTAGGAATCAGGTTTTATTACCAGACCTTCTGGCTCCGGGAGTTATTACGCTCCGTGTATAATATTCCACTCTTCCATCTGCCTCCGCTGAGATGTTCTCTTTGGGATTCCAAATTGTAATTTTCCCAAATTTAATATGTTTCTCAACACTAATCATCCTGGTCGTGTCCATAGTTTCAGAACCGCTTTGGAAGTAGTTATGCACTTGTACTGTATTGGGTTGAGCTGCTGTCAGAGCCGCTTTGGGCTCAATTGTAAACTAGTGTCAGACCAGTGGAGGCTTGGTTTTACACTTGGTTTTGAACTGGTTTGGTAATATAGGCTAAATTACTCTTAGACTCCTTTCAGATCAGTTTTAACTTGTTTTATGTTGTGGTTTAAACTATTTTATATCCCTTTCAGAACCATTTTTGACCTGGTTCTACACTCCTTTCAGTAGTATCTTGCTTTCATATTGAGTGTTGACTTGGTTTCGGACCTGGTTTTAAACTATTTCCAAACCAGATTTCGACTTGGTTTTAAAAAGGTTTCAGATGAGTACCAGTGGTGGCTTTAGATCTTGATCCAAAAGAGTTTCAGACGAGGTTACAAACTTGGTTTTGAACAGTTTATTGTCATTGGGGCTAAACTACTTTAGACTAGTTTCACATCTGTTTCAGACTTGGTGTTGAACTGGTTCTGTATTTGGTGCTAAACTACTTCAACAGACCATTGACACCTGTTTTTGAGTTGGTTGTACATTAGTTTCTTACCAGTTCTGGATAGTTTTCAGGCTGGTTTTGACCAGATTTTTTCAGGTTTTCAGGTTTGAAGCTCATCATTTGATCAATACCGGCTCAATACCTTCTCGCTATCCAAGCAAAACTGGATTGTGTGCCTGTGTTGACTTTCACTCCAAGACCAACAACACGTTTGTTTATTGACTCCCTAATTGCAGAATATCTTTAAACATATGTGCAGTATCACTGTGTACTTCTTAGTCCAGCCATTGCCGACCAGCTACCAGAAATGTAATAAAAACTGACACAACTTAATCCAGAGACGAGGGGGCTGAGGCCACCACCAGTAACTGGCTCCGTCCTCACTGTCTGAACGCACCCAGAAGCTTTCATTTGCGTCCCACAAACATTGGCGTATTGAGTTGCTCAATGAGATGGAAGAAATCTTGGCCACTGAATGAACTCAGTCCTGGAGCCAACCCCCCCCCCCCCCCCCGGCCCTGCTTCACATCATAATTATCTCAGTTTAACTCCAGTTTTGTTTTTTTAAATTATATTTTTCCCTGAAGCTTACAAGTAACTTCCTTTAAATGTATAGTTTTACTTACCTTTCATCCAAATTAATTTGAAGAATATGCAACACAATTTGCCCCTAGATCCATTTTCAGGCAACATTTTCTGCTGACTCTGTAACGTCTTAACGGTCCCTGTTCCTGTCAAAGTAATACTTGTACATTAATGACAATCACACATAGTGATAGTGATCGATGAATTTAAATTGAAGATGTAATAACCTATGAAAATCCAGTACAAGAAAGTACTAAATATGCATAATTAGTGATATTCAATCATTGATGAACTCAGGTTTATGCAGTCCATAATGTGCAATCTAATTGAATTCTACCTGTTTATTTCAAATCTAAAAGCCCCAGCCGTGTAAATTATGTAAGACATGCAGATTTTCACGTGGCTCCCTCTCAGTGCTTTTATGCTGCACAGCTTCTGTAGATCGATGATGAAAGCTCAAGAACACAAAGCAGGAGAAAATCAATAAACACAAACCGTGGGAGAAAGAAAGAAAAAATGGCGGCGTCATTGTCTTCTCAACTGTTTGGTCAATGTATAACTGTGTTTTTCCGTTCTCTTTCCTTTCTCACCTCAGTAATGTAGTCGTTGCCATCCTTGCCACAGATGGCTTTGACAGCGCAGATATCCAACCCGCCGAAGATCTCGGAGCAGGTATCGACCCACAGCTTATACCTGCCATGAGGAAACACACATTTAACAGACCTGGCTGGATTTGTTCCAACAAAACAGAGAAATTAAAGTGACATGATGTTCAGCGCATTAAGCAAGAAAAGATGTGCAACATGAACTGGGTGAGAAAAGAGAACGTGCCCTTACTTAGAAAATATAAAAATCATTTATGCATGATGATATTGACCTGTTAATCAGTGTGTCAGTGCAAAGATACTTTCTTCAGGGTGTTTATCCCTGGCGGACAGTGAACCTGCCGTAGAGCCCCTCTAGCTCCAGGCGGGGCTGGCTGGCTGCACACAAACCAAACGGATCGCCTGGATAATGTGTCTGTGGAGAAACTGGTAATTCTAACTTCCTCCGACAGATCTACTCTCCCGAGTCACCAGACAATTTCACCATATTGTCTCTTCGTTAGTTAGAATTACGAGGAGCTGCGGCCTAGATTACACTACATTTTATTCAACTTTATTCAGCCTTCGACAGCAGCACTGCGCACAGAAATGGACAGGGAGCAGTAAAAGCACATATGATTGGCTAATTTCTGCCCCTATGAAGGAAACATTCAACATTTTGTCCTTCAGATCACCGAGGAGGTTCAAATGTACCTAAATGTCAATTTGTGACGAATTGCAAGACGAGTTGCAAAATGCTAGTTTACAGTAACAACAAATGAAAAGTAACATCACATATCCTATAATACATCGAATAAAACATGTGGAAACACCAACAAGAATTAAAAATGAGTTTTAGCAGTTAAGTAATTACATTTACCTTTTCTGAGGGATTAGTAGTTTACTTATATTGTGTGCATTGGAATAAAATCAATTTACTTAATTGGTTAATAAATCAGACACTAACTGTTGTTTTATGAATCAGGAGTAATCTGATTAAACACTGACAGTAAAATGGCTTAATGTAAACAGCTGATTAGACTGGCTCAATACGATGCAAAGCATTATGGGATGGATTACCTGGCTGGATCAGTTTATATATAAACCTGAACATCAATCTGACTGTCAGTGTGCTCCTCAACTGGAAAGAATTCAGTCGATGACAATCCAAGATCTTATTCGAATTATTAAAAAAAACATTTTTTTTTAGATTGGTCTCTCACTGAATAATAAGATTCACACAGAGGTCAGTAAAAAGTTAAAAAAAGGAAAGAATTCTGCTAAAATTGTGAATGCTGCTACTGTTTCAAGAGGAAAAATATGTATTCCGCATAAAATGCTCTTTTTTTTTTACAACCTTGAATATGATTCCGAAGCTTAAATCCACATTTGGACGTGGGAATAAAAGATTCAGTGTGAATTTGGGTTTGTTTTGTTCCAAAAGGATAAATTGTGTTATCAAAAAAAAATAAAAAAGTCACAGAGCCTCATTTTAATTTCTTTCAATCCTGACGAACAACATTTTTTGTACAAAAACGCAGATTTATAAAAATATTTTTTCACCGATTTTCTAGCGTCTGTACGTTTGCCCATGTGAGGAGTTTTTCCAGCCGAATGACTTCGCCAACACGAGCACATCGTGACTGAGACACGACACAAGAGCGACACGAACACAACAAGCACAGCTCACTTGTCAGTCATGGCTACTTGTTCCAACATGGCAGACCCGGTGTTGCTTTTCCAATTACCAGAGATGGACGTCCGCCTGGAAAAGAAGAAGGAGGAATGAAGCAAACACGACAGACATGAAGCATCAATTCAGAATACATGTGAGGAAATCAATCGCAAGACAATCAGGCCGTTAAACGTCTTAATTATAATGATCTTATACAATGTGCTTTTCATGTAGGGCCACTAGTGGGTGCTGTTGTTTGGGTTTTTTTGGTAATGAAATCACACACACATACACGCAGAGAACAATACGAAATAAAGATTACCAATGACTCGAGCGGGTCGTTTGTATGGACAGACTGTCCCGATAACGCAAAACCAAAACGGTTTTCAGTTGAAAACGTTCTCGCCTCAGAGATTTATTTTTTCCTTTATGGCCTGGAGCTCAACAAAACATTGAGGCGGCTTCACAATGTGCGATTTTGTCCTTGAAAATGGAGGAAACTATTCTCTCCTGTGGGTGTTAAAGAAGTGGGTGTCACTTCACTGAGACTTATTGAACGTCTCCTCAGGTAGAGACGCTCCTTCCATCCATCTGCTGTACCTCTTGATCTAACCCAAGGCGGGTACACACTCCGTCCAGGACCAAACATCATTCAAATGGACCGCAAAGAGATATTTTCTGAACGTGTTGGAAAAATCACAACACTGCACAGCGACTGCTGCCAAGAGCCAAAAGAAAATCATGTGACAACCGAGATAATAAAGAGCAGATTCATTTATCAAATCACGTCAGTTTTCCCTCATTTGTTCTTTGATTACTTCTTTTATTAATTTAGACTTCTGGGATATAATTTCCAGAAGCCTTTTTAGTTTTTCAATTTGCATCTTGACTTAAAAATAGATTTTTGTTTCCCTTTCCTTTTCTGCAGTTTGTGTTTTTTTGCCACCAAACAACAACACTAAGAAGAATAAATGGTCTTCATAATGTTTGGACCCTTAAGAAATCTACACTGGCCGGCTGATTCCCTTTTAGAAGAATTTAAGTGGCAGATATGTTGTTCCAAAATGAAAACTATTAGGTACATTAACTCCGCTAGTGGTGCTGCATTTAGCTTTTTAAACATTTTATTTGTTTGTGCTTCTTGTTTTTCTGTTATCCATTTGTTTTTCCTGCCGTTGGTTTCAAAACAAGCTTCTCTTGGGGAGTTCTCGGTTTCTTAATTAACGCGCGGTGGGACGCCGTCGACGGAGGCAGGATGACTCCACACGTACATGTAAGCTTTGTAGTCGGCGCCGATCTTCTGAACCCGGATGTCGTACTTGGCGTCGACGAACGGCTCGGTGGTGCAGTAGGTCTGAGTGATGGCCACCACGCTGGCAATGTCCTGGAAGTCGCTCACGTTGTCCACCTTCACCTGCAGGAACACACAAAGCATCACGAATACAAGAAACACCCACAATGCAACAGCTATAGAAGGTCTTTTTTTTTAATACATGTATTTTACACCAGAAGGTTTCAATGAAATTGGCTTCATGTTGAGATTGTATATGTTTGGTTTTTATGAAAATATTAGTGCCGTCAAAAATAGCATGTTAATTTAATTAATTGATTCAAACCGTTTTAACTTGTTAAAATGTTGTTATGAAATTAACGCAGTTTTGTTTACTGCACCGTGGCTACAGAGCAGCAGAATACGGAGCAACAACGGGATAATATCAAGGCAGAAAGTTTCACTTTAAAAGGTTGCCCGACGACAGCGAGGAATTTGCATACTGTGTAAACGCTGAATTTGAGTAATTCTGCGCTGCAAAACAGCAGGTTGCCATGTTGGCTGACTTGTAGCCAAACTGCTAAAGCTGGAGGAAATACTCAAAACTTTCAGGTAAATTATTAATTTCTCCTCCTGCTCTTTCCCTGCAGTATATGTGTGTGCATCTCTCTGTCTCTCTCTCTATTTCTTTGTTATAATGCTGCTATTTTATCGGTCTGGCCCAGTTAGGAGCAAATTAAAACGTATGTGGCACCACAAGTTCAATTATAGCGTCTCTATAGATTTGACGACTTTTTTTACACTCATAAAATAAACAATTTGCCTGCTAATGTTGAGCTGAATATAAAGATGTGTTGAAAAGACACAGTATCCATGCTAAAAAAAAAAAGTCATAATACAGGTATAATTCACTGTTTCGCCGGTAAGGACGCTCCAGTACTGTGCCGATACTAAACTGGCCCCACAGTGGGAAGATTTCTAACCCAGAGGACGGAGCATCACATCACACCGTGTGTGGCGGATCGATGAGGAGCTGCTGGAGTGTTTCTCTTCGGATTCACCCGGAAAACATTAACGCAGTTGTCAATCAATACCGGCACAACGGGGGGAGGACGGTAGGCGAGAGACAGAATCACAAAAGCAGCACAGCCGCGATGGGAAGAGAGCAATAAGTATAGACGTCTGCTCTGATAACACAGGGGGATCAGATGAAAGCTCACGTCAGGTAAAGCGACGGCGAGAATAAATGACGGTGCTTTGTGGAGCCTTATAACTATTCCTGTGCACACAAGGTGATTTTACAGCTCTTTGCAATGACATTGTGTCAGAGGATGGACGAGTTATTGGTTCGGCTCCATGACAACCTCAGTAACTTTTACATAAGATCTTCTCTTCAGTCAGAAATGACTTGGTGTCACTCGATCGTCCCGGGTTCGTCAATGGATCTTGGTTTACAGTTTATTACAGGGCAAACACGGGAGCGACACACACACGCACTCAAATTTAATGAATTTAAGTTTCACCACTTCACCGTGAGCACTCGTTTGGCATGCACCGTCTGCGTCTAGAGCGACACAAAACTAAATCAACGTCACCTTTCCCATTCCAGAGTGCGCGTGTCCGATCTTCACCACCACGGGAAAGCTGGGAGTGGTGATCTGACAAAGACAAAACAGGATGATTAGACTGGCGAGAAACAGGATAACAACAGCCGGTAATCAGGTAGTGGACAAAACTGTCCAATGAGTACATTAATTAATGGTTTTCTGTTGTAAATAACTGCTGGGATCAAAAAGGCTGCAGTATCAATGAGAAAAAAACAAACCTAACACATTTACTTAAGGTGTGATACACATGGAGGGATTCACTGAATCCCCCCTTCGAGGAATATTTCCATCCAAATTCCCATTTCTCTATTGTTTCCAAAAAAAACAAACAAACATGATTTTTCAAGTGCTGACCCAGAATCCACGTGAATGGACATCGTTTTCAAACTTGGTCTTGTAGCCTGCCAACCTTTCCTGAAACGAAAACGCTGGTTTCAAGCTGGTGGAGTTCTCTCGGCTCCATTCCAGCACTTCAAGGTTAAATACCGTTTCCAGCAGATAAAGGAAGTAAAACCTTCATCTGAATCCTCCTTTGTATTCTTAATAAATCATCCCATCGGGTCCAAAGTGTAGCCGAGAAACAGAAACCGAAGTAAAAGTTTGTCAAAATATGTGGAAAGTGAACCGAAACGTCCAACAACCTGACGGGCATGGAGGGAGTTCTCCTGGAAAAATCTGATCCCATGTTTTATTACACCCAGGAACAAAAGTAAAAACTCCAAAGTAAATCGGCCACGTTGGAGAGTCAATACAGACCATATACACATCTTTTGGAATTGACGGATGTTTTGGACAAATATACATTTTACACTGCAACATACACTAAGATAAGACATTCCAGTATGGTACTTTATGAGCAGGATGGTACTTTATGAGCAGTATGGTAATTTATTTAGATAACCTAACGGAAAACAACCGACACACAGGGGACAGATATCTGCTTGAAATATTACTGATAGCTGGAAAAAAGATTATAACAAGGAATTGGAGATCCAACGGGAACAATGGACATAATACAGGAAAACTACACAACGGAAAAACTGACATATCGACTGAGACGACAACAAGAGAAGTGGAAGAAATCGACTTTTCTCAGGAACCGGATAGCGACAGACATTTGAAAGTTTAATCAACGTTGAAGATGACAAACTAGAATGAAGCTCCCAACAGGACATTAGCCCTCTTCCCCCTCTCTCTTTTCCCTTTATATTTCTTTATCTTTCGTTCTTTCTTTTTCTTATATCTCCTCCTTATATTTGTTCAGGATTAATTGTTCTGTTCTGTTTGTGTTGAAAAAAAATGAGAAAACTAAAGTGGGGGGAAAAAAAAGGTTTGTCAATTATTCCTGTTTCCATATTGATGTTATTGATGAAGGTTTAAGGTTTATTTAAAATGTCACCAGTAAGAGCCTGAAAGTTTGATGTTAGGAAATTCAGGATGTGTGCAAAAAAAACTTCCTGGTGATTCTGCAAAACAGGCTGAAAGACTTAAAATATCTCTATTTGATTCTGTGAAGCCAGAAGCTAATCCTTAGATGAAGAAGTCCTCGTGGTCGCTGAAGGGAGGAGACGTCAAAAGAGGGCAGAAGAAGAAGAAGAAGAAGAAGAAGAAGAAGAAGAAGAAGAAGAAGAAGAAGAAGAAGAAGAAGAAGAAGAAGAAGAAGAAGAAGAAGAAGAAGAAGAAGAAGAAGAAGAAGAAGAAGAAGAAGAAGAAGAAGAAGAAGAAGAAGAAGAAGAAGAAGAAGAAGAAGAAGAAGAAGAAGAAGAAGAAGAAGAAGAAGAAGAAGAAGAAGAAGAAGAAGAAGAAGAAGAAGAAGAAGAAGAAGAAGAAGAAGAAGAAGAAGAAGAAGAAGAAGAAGAAGAAGAAGAAGAAGAAGAAGAAGAAGAAGAAGAAGAAGAAGAAGAAGAAGAAGAAGAAGAAGAAGAAGAAGAAGAAGAAGAAGAAGAAGAAGCAAAGGATGGTAGTTCCTTTTTTTTGCCCCTTGCATTTGAGGAGGCTGTCCCTAAATTGTTGAACACATAAGAGGCCCCCTGTGTGCGAGTCTCTCAGCATTCAGGACCAGAGTGTGAGGCGATCCAACTATTCTAAGTTGCTCGGCGTGTTGTCTGCAGCGAGGGCGAGTTAGAGAGAGAGATAGAGAGAGAGAGAGAGAGAGTGAGAGAGGGAGACAGAGAGAGAGAGAGAGAGCGAGAGAGAGAGAAAGCATTGGCCGCAGGATCGGCAGCAGCAGGCCGATTCCCCACAGCTCGAACCTCTCGGTGCATTTTAAACTTATTGAAAACGTCTTTATCCACAGCAGAGCTCATCTCGACTGGTCCGGCTCCCCCCCACCCCCCCTCCCTCCCTCCCTCGTCGACCGCCGACCCGAGCTGCTTGACGGGGAACTGAACAGGATCAGGAGGGTCTGCCCGAGCGCTGGTCGAGTGGCGGAGCGGTCAGAGGCAGCCGGAGTCGTCATGGCCGTGCCCCAGGAGCGGAGTGTGTGTCTGGGGCTCTGGGTGCTCCTCCTGCTGGGCGCAGGCATGGAGGAAGCGGTGGAGGGATGTAGCTGCTACCCCGCACACCCACAGCAGCTCTTCTGCAGCGCCGAGATCGGTGAGTTAGAACGACGCAGGAAAAGGAGACCTCGCAGCAGGTGGATTGGTTTTGTGTTTTGGTGTGGATCCGATGAAGGTGATAATGTTATCGTACAGGACTACTGAGGAAAAGCCCCAATAGGTGTTGCTTTACGGACTTACCAAGTTCCAAAAAGTTAAACAGAAATGTAGGGATTTCCACAAAACCCGCATCTCTATTGGCCTCTTCTTCTTCCAGTTGGCTGCCTGCTGCATATTTGCTCTCCGTCACATGAAAAACAACCTTAGAAAAACAGGCAGCACTGAGTTGGCCTGGCCTACTTTCTATCTGTCTGTCTGTCTGTCTGTCTCTCTCTCTCTCTCTCGCTCTCTCCGTCCGAACCCCCCCCCCCCCCCCCCCATCATCCAGTTCTTTCTTCTCTAAAGCAAAGGCCAAAACCAACACTCGGCTCTGACTTCGAGTGCTTGGCTGCAGAGAGTGGAAAGCTGCAGTTTGTGCTTCAGTCAAAGGTTACACTCCAGCAGAGGAGAGAGGGTGAGACGGAGGGGGAGTTCAAAAAGAAAAGAAAGGAAAGGAAAAGCAGAAACGGCTTTGAGTTAACCTATTTCCTAATGGGCACTGTATTGTCTGTCCTTCAGGTTTGGAGGGGTCGGCTCCTTCAAGGTGCTCTGGAAGTACCAGGCTGTTTTTAAAAATTCGATCTGGGTTATGGGAACACGATGAGAGTATTTAGGGCGACGTTTTCAGGGCGACGTTTTCCATATGAAGTGTGTGTCGTTCACAAATGAGCCCCGAGGCCCTGCATTGTATTATCATGTTAGATTAAAAATGTGGGGCTTTCAGACGTCGCTGTCAAATATATGGAGGAGAATTAAAGCTGTGGGGCAGGGCCGCCTCGGGGGCGCCAGACAGCGCCAGGGAGGGCGCAGCAGCCGGAAGCAACTTCCTGTGAATTTTATCCCCTTTAAATAGTAAAACTAGGAATAATTTGGACATTTTTGTTAAAATTATGTAACGAAAATAATCTTCTGAATGTGGCTCAAAAAGCACTAGTGTGACAACAGCAGCAGACGTTTCTAATTATTTCAATTCAATTCAACTTTATTTATATAGAATACAACACAGTCATTTCTAGGTGCTTTTTTTAAAGAGAAAAACCCAACAAATTAAGTGCCTCTGATACAAGATGTATGTTTGTTTTTTTAAAGTCATGTATTCATTTTCAGGAAATCCATCCTTCAACTATCGACTGTCATTCGGTGTATGAATTTGAAAATTATACTATAATCTGGCTCTTTGTTTTTCAAAACACAATATTAAAAAATAGATTTCACGTGCACTTTAAATGCAAAAACAGCCTCACCCTAACCCACAGTAAAAAAGAAGAATGTCCATAAACAAAGAGCCTCAGAAGAACGGTTGTAGTAATTGATTTTATGATGATGTAAAGCGTCTTTGAGTGTTTTGAAACACGCTATACAAATAGAATGATTATTAATAGAAGGAGAAGCAGAAGCTGTTTAAGAAAATCATATTACAAAACTGTTGCGTCTCAGTTTCTTTATTTGTTGGCTCTTTGTCATTTTTCAATTAGATATTCAAGAATGATGAAAAAGCTTTGCTCTTTTTTGTTTTATTGTAAAAGTAAGAATGGCTCAGCTACTTAAAAAAAAAAAGAAAAACAAAGGCTCAGCTTGAGATTGGGACCCCCGTCTAAAACTGAACTGATTGGTCTTTGTGTTATATAACCATCAGTTTTATACTTTGTGTAAGAAAGAATACGGCTGCAAAACAACACCCAGAAAACAGATTAATCTTTTTACGCTTTTGTTTGTTATTAACGAAGAAAAGCTGATTCCCATTAATTGATCATAATTTTGTTTCCAAAAACCTGGAAGGTAGAGACAAAAATTTAAGATCAATATCTAACCAGATAGTAAAAGTCTATGGTCTTTATCACACTCTCCTCTCTCTAGAACATCGACGGGACATTTAAATGTTTTAGTGTGTGAGGGCTTTTTTTATGTAACACAAGCTGAATCTTTGAGGAATCAAATGTGTCGTATTAATTCCAGAAGGTTTTTTTTTTTTTTTTTTTGGTCTATTTCAGGGTTCAGAGTCTTGTTAGCACTCTTCTCTGATGTTTGCAAATAAATCCGTCAGCAGTGAGACACGATATTGAGCCTGTCAGAGAGTCGGTTCGCCTTCTTCCTTTGTGTTTGTTAGAAATATGAAGCATCTCTGTTTAGTTCGATTGTAAGAAAGTAAATAATCTATGTGTGGAGAAAACAGTTAGATGCAGTTAATGAGCTGGTCAAACTATAAACAATGAGGATTTATCAATATTATTTATTTTTTAATGAAAATTAGTTCAGGATATCGTTTTAATCCACTGAATATCAGTGGAAACATTAATTGTTTTTGTAAGAAAATGTAAAAAATATCAGTTTTTAACCCGTTTTTGTGGAGGTGATTTTTCTCTGTCGTATGAAGAACCAGGTTTCACCACTACTTCTATCACAACTATCACGAGGAGAATCTGACTGGCCTTCCAATGGGTCAAACCACTTGTAGGTTCTTCAATGACTCCTCCATAGTTTTTAGGGTTAAATGTTTGACTCTGTCACTGAATGGACGGAGTCACTGGTCCCCTTTTCAGGTGGGACACAACTTTTTGGGGCGTATGAATACCAAATAAGGTAAATCCCTCAATTACGGCGAGTTTGCAGAGGAAAACACAGTCCGGGTTGTTTTCTGAGGACAAGCTGCTGGTGGCCTTCGCTTGACCTGAATGTGGCGTCAGAGCTGATGAGCTCTTTGAATTAAGCTGTACATCTGAGTAATATCCCATCTGGACAAACGTTGGACGATTCCTTGGCTAATGTTTGTGTATCTGACATTGTAAGTGTGTGTGTGTGAAGGTTTGTGTGTGTTGTTGGAGGGAGGCCAAGCCATGCCAACACAGCCTACTCCATCTCTCTCACTTTCTTTCCCCCTCTCTCCCCACTTCATTTCCATGTCTATAGGCTCGGTCGAATGGTCTGCATACTAACAATATCGGTGTGAAAGCCCGCTGACAAGTCCAGCTTTGTGAGCATGACAAGGGTGCCGATTCATCCGGGGGGGGGGGGGGGTTAGTTACTACATCAGTTCTCATGGTACAAGTTTGCAATATTTCTCTTTGGTTATGGAGCTGAGGAGCAGATGCACGGCCACTTTGGCTCTGCAGGTGTGCACAGCTGCAGAAACCGAAAGGAGAGGGCAACCGAGCGCGCTCAGTTCAGAGATGTGGTGGTGGGTGTGAGTGTGTGTGTGGTTGGGAGGGGGGGGGGGGGGGGGTAGGGTATATATTTCTGAGAATCCGGGTCAAGAGAAAAGACAGCAAAGCTTTTGCAGTTCAGTTCATATAAACATGGAAATATAATCAAAAATGTCAGGAGAGTTTCGCTCACTAAAGTCTAATACTTAATCATATTTACATTTACTCTCTGACATCTGTCTGATGCTAATGACTGAGCCCCCCTTCTTTTTTTAAATTATTAATTATTAGTTTAAATTGGTTTTATTTTATTTATTTTCTTCTTCTTTTTTAATATTATTTAATAATTAATTATTAATTAATATCATTTAAGTTTTTTTTTGGTTTTTTTTTGTGTATTGCTTAAATGTACTTTATATTATTGATATGCCCTTAACGGATGTGCACTGTGGTTTGGTACGGGAGGGAGGGAGGGAGGGAGGGAGGGAGGGAAGAAGGGATGTGGGAGGGAAAAAAACAAAAAAGAAGTAGTTTTTTTCTGCATTATATGTATTTTAATGTTATCTGTGAAACTGCTTCCAAAAAAAACTAAGTGAGGAAAGTGATCTAACCTCGACGTTTCCAGTTTTACCAGAACGTCTCGCAATAAATGATTTAAGTCAACGATCCAAACATTTGTGGATGAAAAGCCTCAGATTCTGTCCTCGGAACCGTTTGATCCCCAGTTATGCCTCCGCGTATTTCTTGCCATCATTCAGCTCGGAAGGGAAGCTTTAAGTGGGGCGTCTAATTTAGCAGAGCACTACATCTACTCCCACATGGGCGCCGTCTTGCCAGAGGAAGTAGAGATCAAAGAGCTGATGAAGATGATGGTCGTCTCTGGTGCAGTTTAGTGTTTGTGTGACTCATCCGGGGCTCTAATCACAGGCCAGGATGTTACGTCCAACAAGCAACATCTGCCTGTACAAACAATTTCTCCTCACAGTTTTTCAGAATAGTAGAAAAAAAACACACAATTCAATTATAACTTTCTTGTAAACTTTTATGTTTCTCAATGCAAAAAATACTGATTAATGAAAAGTAACTCCAGCGGATGATGTGTTTTTAAATCTGAATCACTTAAAGCTTTACAATCATTAATAATTATAACAAGTAAGAACTTTATTGAAATTACTGATAACAATGGAGAATATAATAGTAACTCATCGTACTTGAAGGACTTATTGGTTTATGTTGAACTTGCAGCTGTTAAATAATTCTAATCTAGTAAAGTTTTACAAAAATACAGACGTGGAAAATAAAGAACAAATACTTTGTTTCGGTTTTGAGGTAGATTCCTCCCGCATGAGTACTTTACACGAGTATTCATATCTTTTCCCGGGGATTTTTCAAGATTAAATAAAAGCTTTTTTAACCATTTATTTAAATTGGCTGAATACTACAGTACTTTTTGGAGTGTGAGGTAATCCTAACCCGGCTCCTTCATGAGCGGCGGTTTTGTTCGGAAGCGGCGAGCAGCGATTCGTCTAATCTCGAGCAAAGTGATGCACTTCAAACAAAATGAAGAAAAATGTTCCCATTAAATGGTTTGTTTGTACTGAAGAGCTCACAGGGACACAGGAAGTACAGAGTTATTTTTAGTTTAGTGCTTTACAATACAAATAGTTTTACAAACAATTATATTATATTGTGTATGTGATGTGTGCATTTGCATTCAAGTACAATTCAGAACCTGCACTTTTTAACTTTTACTCAAGTAAACGAGTGGAATCGGTACTTGAACAGAGTTCAGAATGTGAGTACTTCTGCCATCTTAAAAGTAAAGTGAAAGGATGACGTTGCACAATGTTGCCATACTTATAAACATAAATACCTCAAAACTGAACCTAGAGAGTGAGGTGTGACGACACTCGTTAAAAAACTGAATTCAACAACAATAACAAAACATCTTTGTGCGCAAAGAGATTAATCAAACGTAGTATGTAGTATATTTTTGTTTTTGTAATTATATATTTATGAAGTGTATAGCGGGAGAAAATGGATGGCTCGATATATGGTATATATTTATATAGCTGTATTATGTAATTATAAGGATATCTGTGTACATACTAAAGAATAGGTAATAAGGGGTGGGAAATTAAAAAAGTTTTGTACTTCTTCCCGCTCCTTTTTCAAACAATGTTTTGTTATGTACTGGCTCTACGTTTATTTCTTTTACTTTCTTTTGTATGTACAAATAGTACATATTTTTTTATACATGTTCAAAATAAAGTCTAACTAACTAACTAACCAACTAACTAACTAACTAACTGTAATGTCAAGGCAGAGTAACTGTAAAGTATTTCACTGCTGCAGTTCGTATTCACAGCTTCGTACAACTGGTTTGATGAGGTTTTCTCCCCGGTGGCACTTTGGGTAGAAACAGTTTCCCCATCAGATTTCTCTTCGTCTGGAGAGACGCAGGTGTGATGAGTCTTTTTGAATTACGCAGTATAAGACTGAAGTGTGAACGCGCACGCAGAACCTGAGCTCTCCCATTAAACTGCAACACTTCACGCATGTTTGTCTGCCTGCCTTTCTATCTTTGTGCGTCTCCAACAAACAAACCTAAAAAAGGTCTCTGCTCCTCCCGAGCCAATTTCACAGAGCGAGCCGAGCTCCTCCTCCTCCTCTTCCTCCTCCTCCTCCTCCTCCTCCCTCATGTGATGAGCAGGAAAAGGAAAAACAAGGAGGTGGTTTGCATAGCTGTGTGTGAGGTTCACACTCGCTCTGATACTGTTGCTTTCCGTTTTCCTCCTGAGTTTTTATTATTACTCACTCCTGCCTCTTTTTCAGAGTTACGTTGATCACCTGCTATATTTTAGCACACGTACAGTTAAGTTATGTTACCAACTCAGCTCATGATATGTATTCTTCTCCTACATTAAATTCCCAGCCTGATAATCTGACGCTCCTGCAGAGTAAACCGGACCAGATATTTTCATTTTAATACATATATTCATCTTCAACTGAAGTACAGAGACCTGAAAGATCCAAGTACAGAAAAGTACAATACAGTGTTATTTACCTTTGGAGATGACATGTGTAGTAGTGGTGGTAGCTCGTACAGGAAACTGCTCACATATTCAGTATATATTATATCTATTGTGTCAAATGTCCATACAAATAATGTAGTTGTTTAAAATCATTAGTACCTTAACAGACATCATGCTGTAGTTTTAAACGGCTTTCATTTCTTCTGATCCTTTGATGTTTACGATGACATTTAATCCCTTTAATTGATTACCATTATAAACGTATTAACTTACTCATTCCCTGGTTGGTTATTTAGTTGGCTGGTTGTTGTTTTTTGAGCGGAATGGATGGTCGTTTGACAGTTGTTTATTTTATTTTGTTGGTTGGTTGGTTATTTATGTATTAATTTATTTATTTAGTTGACTGTTTAATTTGTTGTTTAGTTGATTGATTGTTTGTTTGATGGGACAAAAAAGAAGATCCTTTGGAAACTCAGTTTGTCTTGTATGTGGTTGTATTTGTTTGATTTATGTTTCAGAACCACACTGAGAACAACATTTATCATTTTTAACGTTTGAACCAGAGGTGGACTTCAATCAGTGTGTGGGCCTCAGAAACTATCCTCAGGAACATTCAGGCAAAATGTGACCAAGATTTGAGTTGAGATATTAGCCTTTTTTTTTCAAATCTTACACTTTATTTACTGCTCTTTTTTCTACTTTAATCATATATTACACCCTCTGTTACTCGATGAGCTGAGCGAGAGACCGCAAGGATTTAAACTTTCAGTAATTTTAATGTTTTTTCCGTTATAAGCTATGAGCAATAGTTGTTAACACATTAGGAAGCATAAAAAGTAGAGTATAATCCACAAGCTTTGTGCACATCCAATTAACATGCTGATATATGTGAGCTCGACATTTATATGCTGGCTCTGCTCCTCCATTGTTTTTACTGCCGTGATTTTCTTTAAACCTGAGAGCTGCGCAAGTAAACACAATTATGTCTGATTGATTTTGCTCCCGCAGCGCTATTAACGTGCTGGAAATTAACTGGTAAAACTACAGATCTTATAAATCTGGATTGGCACAATCACTGCGGTATTATTTGAGTGAAAACGTACAACAATGATTGAATGAACGGTTTTTAAAAGCTTTGGAATTACAATGTGTGTGTGTGTGTGGGGGGGGTGGAGTACATACTGTACACTGTATGTGTGTGTGTGTGTGTGTGTGTGTGTGTGTGGGGTGGGGGTGGGGGGTGGGGGGGCTGGTTAATGGGGGTGAGCAAGCAGGGAGCTACTTGTTATTCCATGTGGGTTTTGATTTCCCTCCCAGAGGAGAGGAGGGACACATCCTGTATCACTACTGAGAGGACTGAAACACTGTCTGTGAGAGGGGGAAGACAAGTGACAGACAAAAAAAAAAAAAAAAACACAGAAAAATAACCCGTCAATCATCTCTAAGGATAAAACAAAAAAACACACAACTGAAACTCGATCTTTTGTCTTTTCTGTGTCGGTCAGTAGCTCATGTTGCGTCCTTTGCGAATGGATGTTAATCTTTCTTTTTTTTTTTTTCTGTGTTTTTTCTGAAAAGTGATAAGGGCAAAGATCTCGGGAGAGAAGATCGTGTCGCCTAGCAACAGCTCCTCACCTTACATGAAGATGATCCAGTACGAAATCAAGATGATCAAGGTGAGGGGGGCCGGACGCAGACACACAAACTCATCATTCCTGCTGCGTTTAGCTGCAGATGTCACCAAAATAAAAGATTTAACTCGACCTCACAGACTCACAAGCTTCATTCACGGCCTTTTTTGTTTTAAGCATCCTCCTCTGGCCTTCTGTCCACTCTCCCCCGTCGACTGCCAAGTGTCAAGTGAAGGGCAAAATGTTTTCAATCGTTCAATTTCAAGTAAATTTCTACATGAATTTAACTTCCTGGCTTCATTATTGAGTCTGTTCTGTTGGAGAAGGAATAAATCTTTGTTTTAGATAAGACATCACAACCCTGGCACTGCAGCCGCTGCCCCAAATACTGCATTAAGTTCACGCTCGCCTCTTTTCCCCTGCACGTGTTCAGATGTTCAAAGGGTTCGACAAGGCCAAGGATATCCAGTACGTGTACACGCCGGTCTTCTCCTCGCTGTGTGGAGTCAAACTGGACTCCAACAACAAGGCGGGCTATCTGCTCTCAGGTACAGTAAACACCTACTGCACTTTACACCTCAACCCATCGCAGGACGACTCGTCCACGGAGGACATTGCAGAATTTTTGGGGAGAAAATAAATCCTATACAATGTACTTTTACATAGTTATTTCTAATTGATATTTTATATGTTTTCTATATATCTAGTATATGTCCATATATATATATAGTATAGTATCATATGGCTTTGTTTCTCTTTGTTTACCATTCTCTTTATGGTAAACAAATTGAACAAGTGCATGTAAATCATTTTTAGGAATTACTTTTGATGAAAAGCTCCCATATAAAGTCAAAATTAGACTAAAATACTGGCATAAAGTGTAAAAGCAGATCAGTATTCGATCACAATGTACTCAGCTTATTATATAACTTCCATATCATTTATGGTGTAGAAATATGGGAAAATAATTATAAAACAAACATTGATCCTATTTTTCTTTACTTCAGAAGAAGATCATTCCATTCATAAATCAAGCTGGTTATTATTATTACGCCCCAACAAATCCTCTGTTTGCCATATCAAAGACGCAAAAAATTCAGGATATTGTCGACCTTAATACACTAGCTGTGATGTATAAGGCGCATAATTATAATCTTCCACCTCATATCCAGAAGTTATTCGAACAGAGACAGTCGACACAGCCTCAGGGGTACTGGGTTTATTGTGTCAACTATACGTAATAATCCTATGTGTCAAAAATACTTTGAAATCCAATATTTCAAATCAATACTGCTGAAAAAAATTGTCATGCACGATGTGAAGAATTGTGCTATAATCCTCAACCACTACTCACTAACGTGTGTTCAGTCTTAATCCTACGGTGTTGGACATATCCATTATGGAAGTGATGTGAAACTCACCCAAATCACTCATGATTCATGATAACCAGTATATTATTGAGCATTATTGTTCACAAATTGATGTATTTAATACAAAAAAAAAACCATATACTCTAATGTTTAGGGATTTTAATGGGTTTTGTGTGTACAGTGCACACGCTGAAGTGCAAAAAATCAGCTGCACAAACTGGGAATATTTGATGCTTTGCAGACGCAAATGTTATTTCTATATTTTGGAATTTCCTTCCATTTACAATCGTTGGTTTAGAACAAAGATGCAAAATTACAGAATCTGGTCAATAAAAGCAGTGTGTTTTCTCTCAAATTAATCGACTCACTTATCGAGCGCCAGTGAAAAAAACCCCCAAAAAGTTGACAAAGCAGTTTGAATGGCCTAAACAGCTTTTTAAGGAAATGATTATTCCTTGAACTTTCCCGCTGAGAGCTAAATGAGAGGACCGATTACGTGTCTCTGATAAACATGAGGCTACAGCTGGTTAGCATATTTCAATATGAAACAGCTGAAAGGGGAACTAGAGGCCTTGTCAGGGTTTTTTCATCTTCACATTTAAATCGCAGCAGGAAAACAAATTATCCTGCTCAAGTATTCATTTTAACACGACATGAGCGACAGAGTTCCTCCTGCGTTAACTCTCAGCTCAGGTGAGTTTCACGGATAAAACCCTGATCCATCGGCCGGCAAGACTGAGATGTCTTGTGATATGAACACACAGATTATAACAACTCGCTCACTAACAATATGCATTGATGCCTAAAATCATAATTTCCGATCATAACTCTATATTTGCCATCACTGACACACAATTGATGTGTTTTCAGATGTTTAAAGGTAATGGTTTTGCCTCCCAAGTAATGATTTCCTCTGGATCGTAGTCTTGAGCAAGAACCTAAAATACCCCCACACCTAAAATAATAAAAGGCAGAGGAGCCAGAATTTACCCCTCAAACACATTTGACCTCCGGGCCCACACACAGCCCAGTCTGACCTCTGTAAAGGATGGAGCAGTAAAACAATAACATTATGGGCTCCTTAACAACAGCTCCAACATCGTTCTGAGAAATAATAAGAGTAGAGCCAGAAGCATTGTCTCTTATTTTGAAAATCTGTTACGAGCACACTGAAATTTCTTCAGTTTTAAGTCTCAGCGTCGCACTGTGAACTTGAAACGGTGCGATTCCCCAGTTGTGCCACTATCGGGAGAGTGCAGTGTGAAATGTCGAGGACAGGAAATAAACCAAAACAAATTTGAGCAAAAAAACCCACTTAATTCACGCAAAAGAAAAATCTACTCTGCAATCGAAAAAGATATTTAGATTTTTGCAACTATCCACATACACGCACAATCCTGGAGCTTTTCATTCGGTTTTGTTATTTGCGCAGATCTCATTCAACAAACCAGCCAATCACAGACCTGCACAGGGTCGTTCTGATTGGCCGATTCTATCCAATCAGGTTACACTTCCGCTCGCAACTCGGAAGCTTCGTTAAAAACGATATCACCGGGAGGAATTTGGTTGAGAAGGCCTGATTTTACAAATGGCATGTGGGTGATGGAGAACTCGTAGTTCTCAGATATCTTGTTGAAGTTCTGGTATGTTTCTTGTTCGTGTCTCCATCAGTTGCACTCAGTGGCCACACTGCCCCCTGAGAGTTAATGGTGGTACTGCTCCAGTGGTTCACAGAAGATGGACAGAAATGTGGATGAGAAGAACGCAGAGGAATTCTGTCCTTATCTAACATCGAGCATTAATGAGCTTCTAGGGCCGAGGCGTCCAATCCTGATCCTTCCAGTTGGAACACACCTGATTGTAATGACGGGCCAAAGCCTTCATCATGATTATTATGACCACCAGGGGGCGCCTTACGTTATGATTTGCAGTGAAGTGAGCACAACCCGCCTCCCCTACCACTCCCTTTATAAGGCTGATAAAAATACCAAAAACTGAATCAATTAAAGTGAGAAAATCAAATTCAACTGAATATACGTAGTGGATATTTCTGCATCACTCGAACAAATCTGAACCGTGAGAAATGTAAACTCACTAACGAGACTCTGATATCGAAGTTTCTTGTTCATAAGATTTGTACATTTTAATCTGAATAAGTGTTGTGCCGTCACTGAACAGGCAGCATGTGGAGTGACGGCAGGATTTCCATCGGCCAGTGTGACCTGGTGGAGTCCTGGGACAACTTATCTCTATCGCAAAAGAAGAATCTCAACTACCGATACCAGATGGGCTGCGAATGCAGAGTAAGATCTCTTTATATGTGCAGATTTCTCTCATTCATGAGTTTCCACAACGGTAACAGCTGCTGCTGCAGAAAGGTCGCTTTTCCTGATGCGAGTGTAGTTTTTTGTTTCAATTAACACATTTATACCCTCTATTGTTGTAGTTTTGGCAGAAATTAGTGAGGGATAAAGTGTAATTCTTCTCTCATCAGATCAACACGTGTTATACGGTGCCGTGTGCCTCAACGGGAGAAAACGAGTGCTTGTGGACGGACTGGCTGCTGGATAACAGCCTAAACGGGGAGCAGGCTCGGCAGTACGCCTGCATCCGCCGCTCCGACACGAGCTGCAGCTGGTACCGGGGAGGACCTCCACCGGAGAAGGACTTCTTGGACATGACCGACCCCTGACCCCGTAAATCCCCCTCCCCCCCCCCCCCCACACTCACTCTGCTCCTCACGGGAGTTTAAACCACAGACAGACACAAACACACTTTGGCTTATACGGTTCAATCTGGTGTGAGAAGCTCCTGATTCCATTGAAAAATTGGCCACTTCTTAGATTAAACGGAGCGTGAGCTGACTCCCGAGCTTTGTCAGCACAGGTCACGTGGTTGTTACAGTGGAGCTGGGAACACTTTCACAGGGCTTTCAGCATTCCTCCTGTTCATTTATCACACACACACACACACACACACACACACACACACACACACACACACACACACACACACACACACACACACACACACACACACACACACACACACACACACACACACACACACACACACACACACACACACACACACACACACACACACACACACACACACCACTTCACTGTTTGTCACCCAATCAGAACAGCAGCCTCTCCAAATCTCTCAGTCCAGAGCCAACATTTCGGCTCATGCAACCTTAAATATGGAAAGACCTGGGATTTGCTTGTGCGTGAGGTTATGTAACAATTCAAGCTGCGCGTTCGCAAAAAAAAAAAAAAAATAGTCAACTCAGTCGCACAGCGGACACAAGTGAAAGAAAGCCGCTGACAAGCTGAAGCACCATCAGTACCAACATTCCACCGCACAACCGAGAGCTGATTCTTAACTCTGTATGGCTGTACAGAACTCTGTGAACGTTTTAGGCATCAGGGCGGCAGTGAGGCGATAGAAAGCACCACGGACTCACCTGTTTGTCTTTGCAGCACTTTGTGCTGTTTGTCGGCATAAAAAGTGGATGAAATCCCATCGCTTTCCCGATGTGAGCATCATCTTGTTGATAGATTTGAACAGGTATTTGGCTGTAAAGTTACATCCGGGGTGCCGAACTCAAATCTAGTTGAGGCTAAAAGCATCAACTGCCACTGGTTCCCTTCATGTTGGTGCAAGAAGTAATGAAAACTTCGACTTTTTATTGACTTATATTGACACCAAAATGGAATGAGTTGGGGTTTATTGAGAAATTCAACACGTAATTTGCAATATGATCACCCGCATTGCAAAAGACAGTGAAATTTACTCTGTTTGCATCCAGAAATTGCAAATATTGATCCAATTTTTTAGCTTTAATTGGCAAAGATTTCTGAAAAGATCTGAAATCCTGGATGAGCCTCTTGACTCCTTCATTCTTCAGCTCAAAATTCAACCTCACAGTTTGGATTTGAAGCAGTTTTTGTGTCATGTCCACCAGTTTGGGCCTCACGTTTGACACCCCGGCTCTTGTGGAATTTGCTCCAGTAAAAATGAGGATTGGGACTCTTGGCGCTGTCCTGGACTGACTCCGTGATGTGGCCGGCCCTGTGGGAGCCGGACCATCTGTGCTTGTCCTCGTTGTGACTCAGAAGGGTTTTTCTCTGGTGCATAATGAATGTGAGGACTGCAACGTGTGACTGATAAGAGAATATAAATTCTGAAGTGCCTAAAACCTTCACATTGTACTGTAGGACGTACAGAAAAGAGACAGCGGATCACTCTTCGGCACACAAGCTACATGTGACGACACATCTTAAATAATCTACGAGAGTGTAAATATTGTATTTCAATGGAAATTAACACATTAAAGGCTAACCACACTTCTCTTGTAGCGTAGGGATTCTTATCTTGTGGTTTTTGTGCGTGCACGCGCGTGTGTTTAGTTCCCTCGGTTGAACTCTGTTACTATTTCCTGTGCCAAAAATCTAATCCAGCGCTTTAACAACAGCACTGCCACCTGTAGAAGCCAAGACGCCTCCTCCTTAGAGGAACAACCACGTAACAGGACATGGTTCAATTCACTTTCCTCTGAACTCCCCTAAAAGGGCAAGTGTATTCTCCTCAGGTGTCACTTTGGCACAAGACGCTAACAAAAGAAAAAGAGACATAACTACTGATACGTTTGGGTGAACTTAAAAGTGATTAAAGTGTTATATAATATAATGAGTCAGCATTTAATAAAAGACCCAAACCTGAATTGACCCCTGTCTTGTTACTGGATTACTTCACTGAAGTCACTCAGGATTAAAATGCAATCCATGTAGTTAGTGAGAACACACACTGGATAAAAGTAGGTTGATATTCACACGTGATTGCATCGGCGATGCGATGACGAGTCCCGATCGACTGTGTGGCTTCAGTGAAGAGTTCAACAATATTGTGTTTGTTTTATATTGAAGAAGAATTATTTGGGTTTGTATTTATGTCTCTGTTCCTGTCTAAATAGAGTTTTCTATTTCCATGTACCAAAAAAGATTGTATATAAAATGTCTCAGTGGAAAAAAAAAAAAAAAAAAAAAAGTGTCACTGTCTTTTTTTCCCTTCTTTTCTTCAGGAACAAGAATCACAGACTTACACAACTTTTTTTGCAAAACTTCTTTGATTGCTCCCAGCGGGACATCAAACGATTTAAAAATAATGAATATGGACGTTTCTAAGTGCACAGTGAGTTTTTCTCCTGCTGCAGACTATTAAAAACGCTGCAACTTATGTGCGTTTCACTGAGCTGCAAACGCTCATATATCCTGATACATGACGACCCCCAATTAGAACAAAACCCCCCACCTCCGCCTGCTAAGCTCATATTTGGTCAGTAGTTTTTCCACACCAGATTTTATGATGGCATTCATTTTAATTTCTAAAACAATTATGTGGAAATGAATTGTGGAAAAGGGGTACGGAGGCATGCAGGAACTTTTCATGCGTTTTTTTACTGACATACAGTTTTAAATCGAGGCCCTGTCCACGTGAGCCAAAACAATCTTTTTTCTCCCCGACGTTCTAAAAAATGAAAAAAACTAAATAAAAAAATCTGTCAACGCGTCACTATGAACACATGCCTGAGGGTACGTAGTACATATGCCTGAGGCTATGTAGTACACATGCCTGAGGCTATGTAGTACACATGCCTGAGGGTATGTAGTACATATGCCTGAGGGTATGTAGTACATATGCCAGGCCTTTAGGGGCACTGTGACTCACCAAATACACCAAAAACGCATAAGAAGACTCAGAGAACATAGAAATATTGAAGTTGAGTCCTGCTCACAGACTTCTATATTACTCCGAGTTATATAGGACTATGCTCCTGCTCCTTTCAAAATGCAAAACTTTTCGGGAAGAAAGACACAGAAACGATACGTTTTCACTAGAAAGTCGTTTAAGCTTTTCTACTTTTTGTGACCAACAATGTCCAATGTCTCTTGTTTCTGAGGCCAAAAATACAAGATGATCCTATTTTTTCGAACTTCAAGAAAAGCAACGTGAAGAGTAAGAAAAGTCATTTTAAACACATTCGAATCTCATGTGAAATGTAACCCCACGGTAAAAGCCGTGCTAACATGCGTATTGATTGATTTATGTAAAATTTATATGGTAATTGTTGTGCGTTGTACATGAATTCAATAGCATGAAACCCTGTGATCCATATTGTTAAAGGCACTTCATAGAGTTTGCGTCTTATAGCTTTTGGACAAGACCGTCAGTCGTCCAGTAACAAGATCAACTCCCAATTGCAATTAAAAGTTTGTATAAGCCTGAATGTTCAGTCGATCAGGACTTTGATGCTGAATGAGTGAAAGAGTATTTTCAATTGGTTATTATCTGATGTTTTCCGTGTTGCGAGTCCAGTACAGCAAAGAGTATAAACATAAAAAGATATTTACCATGTCTCTGTAGTTGGGATAGAAAGTCTGATCGATGAGCGGGAACTTCTCTTGACCAAACCTCTTCTGATTATTGATCAGCTGCGAGAACTGGATGGAAGGAGAGACACAACCAAGGTGAATGTACTGCAGACCAAGTGTTATTCTTGGTATGACATGCCAGAAATGCTTTATCAACCGTTTATAATTCACTCATTGCAATTCTCAGAAATTGTAAATGTTTTTTTTTTTTTATTCTTTTAAAGTGTTTTAAGTTCAGTAAAAATAACATGATTTTTAGCCATTTTTACTCTTAAAAAGTATCTCTGTAAATATAGTAAATATAGTGAATATCAGTAGAAGGTGTTAAACACGTCACACACAGCAAAGTGAAGGTGCTTTGTACTATTTCTTTCTTTTTTTTTTTTAAAAAGGCTCCTAAATAGGATTTTGGTTGCAAATTTGAAATTGGTCATAATGTTATTTTCATTAGATATTATAGTGTCACAGAGGCAAAACATGTTTATATTCTAAAGAGTGTGTAAAGCAAAAGTTTTTTTTTTATTAACAGTACAAAAGCTATATTTATCCAAATGTCCAGCACCACTTTAATTAAACGATTCGTTTTACCCTGCAGAATGTACCCGGTAGGGACTGAAAGTATCTGTGCAGGTAATAAAAGGCGGTTCAGGTGTGACTCACGGCCCAGGGTTTGTCACAGAGGTTGTAGATGGAGTCCAGGGAGTTGACTGAGGGGATCCCCGCATACTGCAGACCGATGATCAGGTTCCTGAAGTCCTCGTTCTGGGCCATGCTGAAGGCGTGCTGACGCACCAGGACGAAGTCAGGCTTAAATGATCTAGAAATATATATTAGAAAAATAAATAAATAAATAAATAAATATATATATATATATATATATACAGAAATGTCATCTCAAAGTTAGATCTCTCTCATTATTGGTGCCTTTTATTCCCCCAACACATAAAGGACATATACGTAAGTCTAAAAACAAGGCATCGTCGTGTACTTAGATCCACGTAGGAGTAACTTTTACACGTGAAGCCAAACTGAAGTTGTGCAGTAAAGTCAGAACCTCGACCTTTTTGAAGGAAATCTACTTTTTCAGATGTACTAGTCTGCAAATTTTTTTAATTGGAAAAGAAAAAGACAATCTGCAGAAAATCTTAAATGTTTTCTTCTTCATTCCGCTGCAACAATAGAAGAAGAAGCTGCATTAATGTGGCTGAAAACACAAACCAAAATATGGGTGTAATAAGTGATTAACTGTCTTTTCTAAGAATAGATAATCATCTGTGAAGGATTCCTAACTCTTTGCTTCACTTGGATGCTTAATTCAAGAGGAAATTTATGGGGAAATGAAGCCTGAAGAGGGGAATAGATGTTAAACTGATTTTTCATAATTAAAATGACACGACTTCTTAAACAATATGAAGTAATTTGATTTTGTAAGCATCACTGTGAACTGGAAATCTGCCCCATCCGCTTTAGTATTGAATAAACATTGTTTTTCTATTCCATGTCTGTGTTTTGACAACTCAACACAACAAATACAGTTGTGTTGAGTTGAATTTTGTGTTTGTTAACCGGTGGGTTGCAACACAAATGTGGGTCTGCAGCTGCTCCTCAGTGGGTCAAATTAGCAGTGTGGCGTCTTCATGATATTTACCCCCCGAAGCCAGACTGGACGAGCCTGTGAGCCTGAGCTCAGGGCGGGAAAACCCTCCTTACAGACAGGAATGGAGCAAAAGAGTCAATTGTGAAGCAGCTTGACTCATAACCGGTGATTTCTCTATATTTTCATCACAAAGACTTTAACTCTGAATATCTTTGTAAAAATTATTACATATACTGCACATATTTGATGCAGACGGGCATATTTGTACACATTTAAAAACGGCGTATTTGCACTTAATTTATTGGTCTTTCCTTCAAGATCAGAATCTTTCCCACTTTTGCATTCATATATATCCATGACCAAACATTTTCAAAAAGTTTTGAGAGGATCCAGTCATCAGGATGCCTATGTTTTACAGTTCAAGCCAACTTGCTGTCTACTGATATTGTAATGTGACATTTATAGGATTCTTTGCATATATGAATCCCGTCGAGCTTGGGAAGAGTTGTGGACACTCTAAAACAGGGGTGGGGAACCCTGGTCCTCAAGAGCCGCAGTCCTGCACGTTTTCAATGTGTCCTCGCATCAACACAGCTGACAGCAATTATTGGCTCGTTATCAAGCTTTCTGCAGGGTTCATCATGATAACTCAGGTGTGTTTGAGCAGGGAGACATGGAAAACAGGCAGGACTGCGGCTCTTGAGGACCAGGGTTCCCTACCCCTGCTCTAAAAGGTCGACAGTCACCTTGAGGTGCAATAATTTGCCCCTTGGGGAGGAAATTACTGCAGATTGAAGCTGAATTCCTCCTGTGACCCGACTTCTAACACTGTTCACGATACCTTCACTTGTTCTGAATGTAGATATTAATATTACTACTGTATTGTATTAGCACACAATCTGCACTTTCTTGTTTTCTGCAGCTCAGAGGACACCCAGTGTTAATTCACATCAGGGTCGTTTCATGATTTAAAGAATATAGGTTCATTAAAAGCCCGTTAACTCAAACATACGGGGCCAAAACAAACTTGTCAGAGTTCACAGTGTGGCTAAAGCTTACTTCATCTTGGTTTTCAGTACGAATACAGACCGTGAAAGCATCTTGGTTTTCAGTACGAATACAGACCGTGAAAGCAGGTCCTCATGATCCTTTTAACTTTCTGGGTTTTAAGCAGGAGGTGTCAGAGGAGTGACCACCAGGAACTGGCTTGTGGCGGCCAAGCGTTCAGAGCGACGGCGCTTTTTAATCTATCGATGTCGGATCCTCCTGTCATTGTGAAGCAGAATTCACCAAGCGATGGATCGTTCTCCCACTAATAAAGACCGTGAGCTGGGACTATAGAAGTCGTCGGACGATGATGATGTGTTGTTGCAATACTAAAAGTAACAGTAATTCAATGGTTTGTTAGGAAGTACAAAATATTCTGTGTGGCCCCGTTTCACGTGACGACATGTAATCCGTTAAAAAAAAAAGAAGTGTGTTTCCACTGCAGCAGCGGACACACTGACAACGATGTAGTTAGTCTGCCGGGCCACGGGAGGGCGCTGTCACTTGTTTTTGTAATGAAACCACACAGACTTGTGTGCAGAGAACAAAACGCTGAACCGATGAGGAATCAGATGCTATCAGAGGAAAATCTCAACTATTAAACTATCAATATGGACAAAAACACTAGAGTACGGACCACGAGTCAAACCACTACTGGTCGGCCATATTTGTTTACTGGTGCATGAGCAGAAGGAAGGGAAGGGAGGCGAGGGGGGAGATATGTGCATGCGCAACCGTGAAATAATCTTTCCACCTTGAGAGCCGGAATAAAAACTTAGCAGAGACAGTGGATCTGCACACTGGTGTCACAAACTCTGTATATACTTAGAAAAAAGGCAACTTTTTGCATAATCTACTTATGCTGATCAAGCAAGATTGTTCTTTGTTTGAAGTAATTTCTTTTTTACAAGAAATATAAAATACAAGTAAAGTGAATTTAGTGTTTTTCAATGAGCAGACAGATCTAACATTTAAAGTCTTGTTATTATTCACGGATTCTGTCTACGTCAATTTACTATAGTTAGTGTGGAATAAACAGAAAGAAAGGAACACGTTTGTATAAACTCAGATGATGAAACATGACTATCAATATTTTGAGGCTGTAGTTAGAAAAGTGCTCTCAGTCTGTCGGTATTGATCCTGCTGGGTAAATTCCTCCCTCCCCCTGGTGGTCAGTGCCACAGCAAGTCAGGGAGTTTCAATCAGCACTCAAACAGACTAATCTGAGAATAAAGGTGCGGCTTCTTTCCTCGACGCTGCTCTTTAAAAGGTGGAGGTCGTAAAAGAAAGAGAGGGAGCTGAGAGAAAAATGATACTCAGAACTGGTTCTGGAAAGGCTGAGAAACAGATAGAATGGAGAGAAAACTTTGGCGCAGTGTGACCGCCGCCAGCTCTTCATGCACCGGGAATACTAATCAGACACTCCAAGAAAATAAAGGAGACTCTGGTGGAGACGACACAGCAATTAAAGATGACTGTAATCTCTTCATTACCGGCAGAAGAGATCAACGCGGCGGCAATAATACTCTGATTCAGTGTTGCCAGCAAATGCAACAAACAGTGAGTCCAGCTCGAGCTCACTGGGCTGCTTCTCACTGTGTTCAGAGAAACTCTACTGTGAAGCTGTAACTCGGAAAAAAAACCCAAAATAAAACATCTTGAACTTTGAAGATGTGGAAAAGATGTTCTGCATTCAGATTGTCAGAGGAGGTCAAACACCTTTAACGGTGTCTTCGGCTGTTTTTGTCATTTGACCTGGACGTCTGCGTGTGCATGGCCGAGCAGACGGAGGCTCTCTGTGCGGCGGCTCAAAAAGAAAATCAGCGAGAGATTAGACGTCTGGCAGGACCTGGCCAACAGAAAATGGCAGTAGATCCATCGAGCGTGCTGCGACGGGCCGCGCTGCTGCGACGAGGCGCGCTGCTGCGACGGGCCGCGCTGCTGCGACGGGCCGCGCTGCTGCGACGGGCCGCGCTGCTGCGACGGGCCGCGCTGCTGCGACGAGGCGCGCTGCTGCGACGAGGCGCGCTGCTGCGACGGGCCGCGCTGCTGCGACGAGGCGCGCTGCTGCGACGGGCCGCGCTGCTGCGACGAGGCGCGCTGCTGCGACGAGGCGCGCTGCTGCGACGGGCCGCGCTGCTGCGACGAGGCGCGCTACTGCGACGGCCCGCGCTGCTGCTCTTCTTAGTCACATATGAAGCTATAGCAGCTAACGCTCATATGCAGATGACGACAGTTGAGTTACTTTCTCCAGCCTAACTTCTGCTAAATATGAGATTAAACTACTACTTACAAAATGAAACCATTCTGCAAAAAGAAACAAGACATTTGACGCATGAAAAATTAAATATGATGCGAATCAGTGACATTAGTCTCTCAAATACAATCCTTGAATTGTGCAGAATATGCAACAACTGGCATTATTTTATTTTGTTTTTATGCCACTAACTAAGCGACTGCATTGAATTACACCTGATTAAATGGGTTTTTTTACATTCTTGTGACTGCTGCATAACAAATTGTTCCCCGTCCTTTTGTACACCTACATAATCTAGGATGTACTGTAATAATTGTTTTTTACCACTGCAATTAAATTAATTTATATTTGATCTCTCAATAGATTGTTAATGCACAACTCTACTTCATCATTTTGATAGGAATATAAAAAAGAAGTGCGTACAGTGTTTAAAACAGGATGTTCCACAAAGGCAAGGAGAAGGAGAAGAATAACCAGGTGAGTAGAATCTCACGGTGTGCAGTACGATCGGTGTACATTTCAGTCCCCGGCTGAGCCGAGGCTGCCTGGACGAGCATGAGGAGGCCAACCGGCCATGCATGACGCAGAGAAACTAGAAAATCTTTCTCCAGTCAAAACGAGCCAAAGTCAGCATGAGCCCACCTGCTATGAGGAAATCAGAGCAGCAATATGACTTTGCATGTGAAATGTTTGTGAGTTGGTCATTTCTTTGTGTACTCATTATTACCTCATAAATCTATTCTTAAAATCCAGTTTAAAGTGAGAAGCTTTTAATTTATTGACAGATTTTAGACTGTGTTCTATATCATTTTAGATTTAATATCTATGTTTTATTTATTTATTATTATTATTATTATTATTATGGTTTGAACACTGCATAGGACCCTATTGAAACTGTAGGGATAATATTAATAATAATAATAATAATAATAATTATTATTATTATTAGTATTAGTAGTAGTAGTACAACAGCCTAAACTAACTTTTTTCTACCTTCTTCAGCTTCCAGAGTCTTTGCTTAGTTCACAGTTATTTAAAGTTTTAGTTGGTGATGAGCGTCAGTACTTGTTCATGTGCATCCATGCAAACAGAAACGACGTGTGTGGAGGTTCCTCATCAACCTGGAGTCACTCAGCAGTGAACTAATCACTGCACGGACTCCAAATCGATGGACGGAGGCAGAAACAGACAGTTGGATGTAAATATGTGGAAAAGCGTGAGTCAAACAGGGAGACTGACTCCAGCCTGTGTTATGAAGGGAGAGTGGAAGTTAGAGTGAATAAAGGTTTGCCCCTTTGTCTTTTCACTGTTTCTGGTTGATTTGTAAAGCGCCGAGGCGCCGCTCACGAGTCTCTTTCTGCCTCCTGTATTAACTGATCGGAGCTTTCAATAAAGACAAGTCTTAATTCCACATTACCTTCAGGATGTTTCAGACCACTTGATGATGCATCAATCCAAAGCAGAGCAACAATGTGAAGGACCAGACGTCCTCCAAAGGCGAAACTTTTAAGGGTTTTTTTGGGCCGTTGGGTCAAATCCATGTGTGTTTATATTTTCTGTTTGTAGGTCATTGTCATTTAAAAGCAGAAGAATTAATGTCAAGCAAGGACGTATGCTATGAAAGTGAGAGTGTGCTTCATACTTTTTAATTTTGTGAGAATTAAATGTTCTCTTAGCAAAATTCAGGGATTCTGTGAAGACAATCTATTTCTGTGGTTGGCTGAAGTTCACTGCATTATGAGTGAGAGTGTATATAGAGACGAATACGAACTCAGCCTGGCCTGACCCGCAAAATAGCAACGGTAAATATTCTTTACTGCAACCAAGGATGAGCACATTGTGAAAAATAGTCCTAAAAATAAACCTTAAATTCTGACAAATTTTTGTCTTTGAATTTTTCCACAGTGAGAAATGCTAAAACTTAAATGACATTTGATCTCCCGAAGCTGATCTGGTTGAGGACACATGTGATAATTAATTTAATTCATTTGCCTTCATGAACATGGAATACTGGAGTGTGTCGACCCGATCATGAATGAGCTTACGAGCAGCGTACCTGATCTATATTAATGAGATACATGAGTTTTTATCGCACCTCTGCAGCGGTTGACTTATTCCACTGGAGAAAGAAAACATCTAAAACATACACCCCTGTGAGTCCACGTGGTTGAGCAGGCCATCTTCCTCTCCCACGGTTGGCAGTTCGATTCCCCAAGTAACCATGTGTTTTAACTGCCCTTGAACCTGGCGGTGTGCGATCGTGTGCAGGATACAAGTCAAACTAGTAACATTGAAAACTGGAAAGTCACTCACATGTTCTGCTTGTCATCCGTTTTCTTTCTCACCTCACTACTGTTACTTCAAATACCTGAGAAGGTCCAATAGGTAATTAATTACAAAAGCGGGACCACCACTGGGCAGACCAGTGGTTTATTTCTGGATCCCACCGGGGAACCGGAGAGGGGGTCACCCACTTTCAATGTTTGAATGGCCGTTGTTGGTTCCTCCTCCAGTCACACTTGTGATGTCACTCATGGTGCTATTCTTAGTAAGTGACAAGCTGATCATTGATTAATCTTCCGTATCACTTTGTGTGTCTTACCTGACCACTCTGGTCCCGCCCCTGATGACCTGCATGTCCACGTTACAGGTCCCGTTCGAATGTGCGACGAGGTTGACCTCTGAGAACTCGGCCTACGAGGACAGGACAGTTCCATCAGCCACTCGCCTTGAACGCCGCACAATCACAGCGACTATATATCATAAATGATCTTCTTCAGAGTTTTAATAATCAGAAAGAAGACACACAACAGTTTCTCTGCACTTCTCAGTCCGAGGACACTTTCAGGCAGACACTTCTGCACCATCAGTCAAATCTCCTCCAAAATCACTTCCACCACTCGAATTAGTGACTCATGCTGGGAGGAAAAATAAACACGGAACATTTCTTTCACCTCTACCAAATGTCCTCCCCAAAAGAAAATTAACACGCACGCACACACACACACTCACACACGCACGCACACACAGCTGTCTTTCATTTACATAATAAAATGAACATTTTCAAAATATAAAAATAAAATGTATGATTCCTCTTGTAAAAAAAAGCACGTTGATGCAGTTTGCTGATGCTGAAAACACAGTGAGGATTTCTCCGTGACTCCTATTCGCAGACTTCTGCCTCCGCCAGAGTCGGTTCTGCGTCTGAAGTTGTAAATGAACTGTGAGCGTCCATTAGCAGTGAAAGGCTCCAGCGTGAAACTCGACCGAAAAATCAACGCAGATGCAACAACAAAATACTTCAAAGTTGTTTTGTTTGAAGCAAAATGAGGTCAACGTGCCATTTAGTGTTATCTACTACTCCAAGAATTCAAAGTGAGACTGAATGTGGAGTCACATATTTAAAAGAAAACTGCGCTTCTATTTGAGTTAAAAAAATTTAAATAAAAAATGAAAGTGCATCAATGTAGACAAGCGAAGTTGTTCGGTACACAAACAAACAAACATTGATCCGTTCAACGTGCAGAAAGAAATCACATCATCGTATTGAGAAGAATTAGGCTCCGTTTACAAGACGTCTCACATGAAAGCGTTTCATTTCAGAAATGTTTACAGGATTTAAATTCGATGTCTGTTTCCATGCAAACGCTGAAGACGACGTAGTTTTCAGCTTTACGAAAAGTAAATCCATAAATTGACATGCCTAATAAAGCTTTATGGAATTTGCCCTAAAACCAGTCTGGTTTCTTGATGAGATGAGTAATTCAGCTTTTATAATTAATTAATTCTATAAAAGTGTTTCTGCCTCATAATATGTTCTGAAAACTTCTTTGAGTTGGTTTGTTTGTTTCGCTCCTCCGAGTCTTTTCATCCACGCTGCAATCCGTCAGTGATCTGTTCAGATCAGCCAGAGAAGTTCAGCCTCTTGATTATTTCGTTTATTCAAGCCCCGTTTTTTATCGCCCGCCTCTGTGGAACGTCAGAATCCGAGGCGCTCTGAACATCAGGGGGAGGAAAGTCATTTTCCCAAAGGGAAACATGAGACCTGCTGCTGAGTCGTGGTTAACTTCAGTTCTGCTCAGTGAGAAGAAACAATATCGTTGCTCAATAAGCGACTGTTGTTACGTCTAAATGCTTCTAAATTTAAAGTTTAGTCCTTGAACACGTATATCTTCACTATATTGTCCAACCATGAACTTTATTCTCTGAGAATAAAGAATAAATCCAAGATTTACTGAGCCCCTAAGCCTCTAACAAGCACCAATCCAAAAATGTAATTTACTGTACATTTAATTTTCCAAATACAAGATTTCACAGACGTTTATTGCTTATTATGAGACAAACTGTGTGTGAGTTTGCAGTTAGTCCCACAGTTTCACTCTCAATCTGTGATTTACTTTGATTTAAGAGGAAACTACCAAGTATTTGATGAGTTTAGTTCTGAACAGGTCAATAATAATCCTTCGCTATCTCGCCATCCCTCCTGGGAAATCACACTTAGTTTACAACCACAACAAAAATTGGGGGGAAAAAAATATGAAGTTAGGCTGCTGGCTAAACTAAGTCATAACATTAGGATGATACTGTTTATCCAGACGTTTAACCTGCTGATATTTCCTTATTAAGTTAACATAATTAACTTGACATGAAGCCCAGCAGCTGAGGCTGATCGAAAATATCATTAGTTCTGCAGGAATTTAAACAGAATTGAAATTACAGCGGGAGCAGAGGGAGCTGTCAGAAGGTCACTGAAGCAAATAAACCTGATCTTGTTAAGGAGCCAGAATATCTGCAGTAATGAATGAAACTGAAAAGTGGAGGTCAGTTTTTAAAGTATCTCAATCAATCGAGCGTTAAGAGTAAATATGACTGTACCTGCTCCACTTTGATGTCATAATCACCAAGGACTTTCTTCCCTCGAAACACTTTGGACCTGGAGAAGAAAAGAAGAGAGAAATGGAGGGTTAGTTGGGTTCCCATGAAAACCTCATGGTTGTCTGTGCTGCCCTCTAGTGGACAGTACACACGCACAGGCAGAGGACAGAAAATGGACGCCTGCTTGAGCACTTTTAATGGACAAACTTTCCCAGCTGCACAGCAGAATTTTATTTCCACTGCTTCAACGCAGATCAGCTTCATACTAAAACTACGATTAATGTCACAACAATGGAGGGGGTGACATTAAATCGGCTGCAAAACATTTAAGCATCGTCTCGCATTTACGAATGACTGTTCCCAATACAAGCGGGGGTTTTGACGGCGACTCCCTCGAAAACTTGGCTGCCAATTGATCCGGAGCGACGTAGAGGCAGATTACAAGTAAACACACAGAGGCAGACAGATGGAGAGCAGGCAGGCGAAGACGGAGCGACACAGCGAAAGAGGCGCAGGCTGCCGGCCAAAACACAAACAGGCAAAGAGCTCGGGACGTTTCATCATACATGCCGTGGTAAATGCAACCGCAGATGGTTTAGTCCGCGTGCATCATCAAACCATACACTGAAGCTAATTAAAGTGCGAACTGAGAACATGAGCCAGAAGGAGGAAGCGTATTTTCTGAAGTCGTGAGATATCGAATATATCCAACATATTACGGCTTGTCCTCTGTGCGATACAGAAAATGAGGATATCGTGAATAATTATTTGAAAGATGCCGGTTCCACAACAACTAAGAAACCGAAGCAACCGGCGCCATTGAGTCTGGCGTCTTCCACAGACCATAGTGAGATAACGTCGTGGAAACTCGCCACAGAGCAGAAGATCTGGTCCCAGTTCGTCTGGTGGAAAAGTTCAGATTCAGAAAACACACTTGACCCAAGATATAATCTGCCTGGTCACAAATATTTTGCAGAGAAAGTTTTACCTGCGTCATTTATTCAAGTGAGAGAGGAAAAAAAAAGGAAATTTCATGATTGTGCTGTTTGATGAATATTGTTTTGGCAAGATTCACTTTGCTGTGATTTCCCCGTTATGGCATCCAAGTTAAATATGAGCATATAGTAATGTAGTATGAACAAGAATGTTTTAACGTAGGCATAGTGTAACCCACTTCAGAGTATGTACACGTCGCTACTAGGTTCGTAGGAGCTGGGAGTCAAAGCAATAACCACAGGTATATGCAGTTATTTTGAATATTTTAGTTTGAACAAATAGACGAACAATAACAAAAATCAACTGCAATACGATACCTATGGGCCCGATACTAAGAAAAATAATTTTTTTTATAAATTGTCCATTCGAAAATGTCTGTTGTGGATCCAATCGATGTTCAAGTCAAGTCGGCGAAATAGCCAAGGGTCAGGGGAATATCCTACGTAGGCTCTGCTTGGTGTCGGTCAGTGGGACTGACACAATCCTACCACAAGATCTGTTGAATGATGCGGTGGTTCACAGTCCGGCTTGGACAATCCTGGGTTTGACTGGATGATCAGAGGTCGACTGGGAGGTCAGTTGTGGATCACTTGTCAGTCTCGTCTGACACAAAGCTGGATCTGCAGTTTTTTCCAACGGTTCAAAAAACCTGACCTGTACTTAGAAAACGGGTGTATGGTCTAGGTTCTCATACAATGATATTAAAATTATATTCATTCAAAGTGTTGTAAACCATTAAGTTCTTTTTTCTTTAAGGAAATCAAAATATTTTTGTTCACCATAGTAATTTCCATAAAATACATTTCAAGTTGCGAAAATATTCAATTTTAATAGTATAATTACAATGAACTTCATTGAATGAATTTTGTATTTCTATTATATTAATGAAATCACTTATTCATATTCTCTCTTTTTAATCTTTTCTAAGATAGGCTTTTAGATTTTAAATAAAATAAATGAAATAAACCCTTTTTAATGACCAGAATGTAGAGACATTACAGCTTAGCTGCTTTAACCTCTCATAAATGAACTTAAAATGACATTTTACCTTCATAACGAAGGTGCTTTTATTCTTTAGTGAAGGTGATTAGCACTTCACACTGTAAATTTCTTACAACCTGCTCATTACAACATACAGGATAAATCAAGTCCAATTTTAACTGAAATCATAAACTAAAAGTAAAGAATCCCACAAAACCAACATAAAATGTGTAATTCATCCTAGCATGTGCTAGCATTGTGCTATTTTCACATACACACTAATAGAACACGTCGGAGCTCGCTTACCAAGAAATTTGTTTTTTTTCTGGAGAAACCGAGACAAATAGAAGTTCCTCTTCCTCGGTTGGTTCTCCAACCTCTTTTTCTCTTCTTTTTCACACTCTCACCGGAGAAACGAAATGTGCTCCGTACTGAAATTAGTGTTTTTAAGCTACCTCAAATAGCCTAGCACACTACTTCCGGTTTCATAGGAAATAAACTTCCGGTTTAAAAAAAACCCAAAACAAAACTCAAAATACTTATCAACATAAGATGAAAATAGATAATGATTAGAAATAAATAAAACTGTTACTCAACCCCTATTTAGGCGGGTTAAACCAGAATCATACCAGAATGACTGATGTATCAAAAGTGTTGATTTCAGGCTAAATATCGAGATATATGTTGTATATTGTGACGCTTGCCATAACTTAATAAATACCACCCATGCATCCATCATTCTTCGATACTAATTGATCCCATTTAGAGTGATGGGAGGGCTAATCCCAGCTGACTAAGTGTGAAGGCAGCATACAACCTTAAGCAGATCACTGATCCATCACCACGAAGACACACACACAGTCACAATCACACCAATTTGACTCCTACTGTTTAGTAATTAGAAAATCTTTCATCACAGACAAACTGTACCTGTTATCCATTTCCACATATAACCAGGCACCACTGCTTCGTCTCAAAATACATGCAGGTTTCTTTCCGTTATAACCTCATTGAACATTGCGTAGAGCCGGCTCGGAGACATCTGGCCCGTTCGTCTGCTTCATTAGGATCCGACCATCTGTGAGAGGAACACTCGGAGGATGTGTCTTAACTTTCCACGATCGATAACCACGCCGGCAAGACGGGCGACCCGCTGATTACTGTGATATATCTCTGAGAAGGTGGCGGCAGGTTTCAGCGGGTTTTCTTCTCTTTGTCGGCGCAGAAACTCGATTAGACAACAGGGTCATTACACGACGACACCGACACATTCAGCTATTAATGAATGACCTGCGCTCAACAGCGACTTCCAGTGAGCAAGTTGAGATCACATGCGACCGTCCATCCATCTTCCATACGGATTCATCGAGCTCACGGTTACAGCTACACCCTGTACAAGCTGCCAGTAAATCAAGAGTCAACTGAACTCAAACACGTGTTGATGATCCGAGGGAGAACATGCAAACTCCAGTCAGAAAACCTCCAATGCCTGCAATGAAACTGGGAAGAAATGTAATTCAAACTGTGCTGAGATGAAACATTCAGCATATGAGCACGATACAGTACCTCAAAAAAACAACAAAAAGTCAGCATGCAATGTCGGGTTGGCATGATAATGGACAGTTACAGTGTCCTATGTGGCCTCGTCATTTAATTCCATCAAATATCATTATGGGCCTTTTTAAAAAAGCCAAAACATCTGAAAACATGGATGGGAACAGAGCTGTATGCCAGAGAGCAAGAGGTGAACGTCACACCAACCTCAGCCTTATTATTTCAGTTTGGTGGAGGGGAGTGCAAAGCGACTGATCAGTGGAACGAGCTGAAGACGTCCGGCTGACACAGAGCCACCTTGTTAAGTACACTGTCAGATTTAAGTACAGAGCCGGGCCAATTACTGCGCCTCAGTGTGAGCGTGTTCATCTTTCTGAGGTTAGAAGAAAGAGCAATTGTAATTCCAAGTGCTATAAAATACACTTATGTGGCCGTTATTTCTGAATTTCATTGTGAGAAGACGGTGCGATGAGTCAAAAACAAGTTTAAACGTTTAGGTGAAATACATGTTATGATCTCAAATTGTTTATTTTATTTTAATTTATTTAATTTATGTTTTGGGAAGCTATGAGCTAAAATAACTTCCATGCACCATAACACACACACACACA
Organism: Lipophrys pholis; assembly: GCF_963383615.2. Lineage (NCBI taxonomy): Eukaryota > Metazoa > Chordata > Actinopteri > Blenniiformes > Blenniidae > Lipophrys > Lipophrys pholis. The sequence goes on along the minus strand of NC_137637.1, from coordinate 33,758,291 downwards.
CACACACACACACACACACACACACACACACACACACACACACACACACACACACATATATACATATATATATATATTTATATACAGCTGATTGTCATTTCTGAGCACCGCTGATTAATTTGACCAAAAATGTTGGATTTGAAGTCCTTCTGAAGACATTTCTTTGGTGCATTAGGGGTTAATTTATGAAAAATGGTCAACCTGTGAGGCTGGTTCTGCAGGAAGCCTCCGCCTCAGTCTGGATTTCCAGGTTTCTTAACCAGAGTTTGGTTCTGCAGGTTTTTTTCCTGTTAAAATTGATTTCTTTCCTTTTCCACTGCCTGTACTTGCTCATGTGGAATTGTTTAGTTTTTCTCTGTTAAAGTGCCTTGAGATGACTGTTGTATTTCGTGCAATATGAAATTGAATTTCACCAATGATGTTTTTACTGCTGTTAAACGTGAAAATTGGACCTGGGTATATATTGATAGTAGTGCACAGATTGTTTTTTTTGTTTTTTTTTATTCACTTGTTTGCTCTGAAACTTGTAGCAGCTGAAAAAGCTATTTTAGAAACAGTAAACGATTTATTATGGCAGCTTTAACAAATATCGCAAGGAATCGTGCAGCTGCATCAAGATAGTTTTCTACAACTCAGCACTTTTTCCAAAATGCTGTGTTGCAACAATCAAGCTTGATTCCCCTGGTGCTCAATACCTGGCAGGATAAAATGTTGTTTGCCACCATAAGTAATAGAAAGAGGAGTGGTTGTACGTGTGCTGTTTTGTTCTCAACTGTGTGTACCTGCATCCATTCATCTTCTATGAACTAATTCACTCCCAGCTCTTTGAGGGAGGAAAGCCTCCAGTGCCTGGGCGAAGAGCAGAAGTATTTTTCTTGTCACTCAAGAGTGATGACCAATCCCCCACCGTGCAGCTCAAAACGACTGCAGCAAGGCCTAATTATCCCACTGCACGCCAAAGACGTTCAATTAGTCCTAAAGGAGGACTCACACTTCACACCACGGCCGATATATTGTTGTGGAGACGGCGGCAACAAAGCAGAGCAAAGTGCAGACGCAAATCTACGACAAGCAGGACAAATATCCACCCCACGAGCTTCCTCACCATCACGCCCCTCCAGCCTTTTGTTTATTTTACTGTAATGAGCTTTACGACCCCGTGGAGTGCTAACATTTTGATCCCCCGATGAACCCCCCCCCCCCCTAAAAATGAATAAAAAAAAAAAAAAGCTCTGACAGGTTATTTCCGCAGCTTCCTGTTTGTGAGCCGCAGCACCTACTGCTGTCTGGGAAATAGTAATTACTAAATGCATTTCAGTGGAGTTTAATGAGCAGCGTGTTCCCCAGAGAGAAAAACCAACATGCTGTTGAGTTACGGTGCAGCCAGCAAACTCAAAATATACCATTTAGGCTCCATACTTAGAAATGAACTCGTCATTAAGATGCAGTAGTAGAGGCTAACATTTTAATCATTTGACATCTAATTGAAACTCCACTGTAAACTGAATTTGATTGGTACACAAGATTCATGCCATCTTCCATCTATGCGAAGGATGTTTGAAGTTAACATTTAAAATGAGGTATTTCTATTCCTGTAAACCAGATTGCCTACATGCTTTAGTACAAAGTGGAAACAACTGAAGTTAACGGTCTCTTGCAGCTGACCAATTTATCTACTGGCCATGGTGGGTTTGATATTCAGCCCAGAATACTTTCAGATATGTTGGTAGGCGCAAAGGTAAACCCAGGCCCCTTTTTCACGACAACCTTTCACGTGACAACGTCTAATCCATTAAAAAAAAAGGAGTGCGTTTATACTGCAGCAGCAGACACACTGACAATGAAGTTTGTCTGCCGGGCCACAGGGGGGCGCTGTTGCTTGATTTTGTAATGAAACCACGCAAACGTGTGCAGAGAACAAAACGTTATAAACGTGAAGAAAGTGGAGAGAACTCGACATCCGTATGGACTGACGACGCATTGGACGCTATCAGGGGTGAGTCTCAACTATTAAACTACTGATCTGGACGATAAAACTAGAATACTGACCGGGAGTCAAACCACTATGGTCCGCCATGTTTGTTTACAAGTGGATGAGCCGAAGGAAGAGGGAGGGGGAGACATGCGCAGTCACAGCGCTCCATTAGCCTCCATCAGTCTCTGCAGGAGGCAATAGTGACTGTGAAAAAATCTTTCCACATTGGATCCGTGTATTCGCTGTCGTGTAAACGGGGGCCTGAGGCGTTCAATTGCAGTAAAGGTCTAAACCTGATTACAGTGGATAGGAACTTTGAGCTGCATATGCATATAAAAATAATTCATTTAAATAAACAGAAAGGAAACAAGGCACGGTGCAGGGAAATAGTCATTTGTGGTCAAGAAATAGTAAGTTGAGGCCATGAAATATGATAACATGACCCCGAAATACTATTTTGTGGTCACTAAATAGTTATCTGTAGGTACGATTTAAAGTTTTATGTTGGAAGTTCATGCCTGGGCTCCATTCACATGGATGACTAATGGCAGATAAGAATCAAAGTGTCATCTGAACACAGTGGAGCAGAGTTTGAGATATATATTTATCACATTAATCTGTGAACCTTGGTATTTTCATTGATTTGAAGACTTTAGATTGTGTTTGCACATGTAGAAGAACATTTCTTAAAGTTTTGATCCTCAACAGGTGAAACTTTGCTTTGTCAGCCTTGCAACTATACAAGTCATGTATGAATGATGCTGCGCCATTTCCCATCCCCTTTTACGTCTCACTCTGTGTGTGGATAGGCTGATGCTCGAGTCATGTAAGATGTATGTTGCAGGTTTGTGAGCGAGAAAGAAGCCCCTGACGGAACTGCCCATGGCTGCACACCGTGCTTACTTCTGCTCTGCTCTATCGGCTCCATTATTTCAGGGTCACTTCATGGGATCCCGCTTTCATTATTGATCGGTGGAGTCCGAGAGTCTGGGATGGCCTGCAGAAATAAAGCCTTTCCAGATCAATGCAGTGCAATGATAGAGAGCGAGAGAGACGCATCAATATTGCAAATGAAGACACAGAAAGTGTACAATAAAAGAGGAATGTGGACTTTGGTAATAGCTGCCAAGTTCTACATTATCACGGAGACTGTTTTACAGATTTAAGCTTTTCGGACCCAGAAACACCAAAGTGATTTATATCTACTTGATACCCTTTAAGAAAGCTTTTCTTCTCAAACACATGCAAACAGATATCTTGTAAAAAGTTCCAATTATCCCAAAAAAATACCATTGAGTAGCTGGGGTTTCTCATCCTCTTTCATATAACGAGTGACAATTGACAAAAATAGACATAATACTGGAAATGTAATGGCTGTGCCTGCCGTGCCTTTCAAGCATGATACACATCACATTATCTATCATAAAGTGCCTCACTGGCTCTATTTCCCACACTTCCTGCTTATTGAGTTCTTCTTTTCCCCTTTCCCCTCTCCTACCGCAGCCACAGTTCGCTCTCTGGTTTTATAATTTATTCCTCACTTCTCGGCCTTTAGTGGTTTTCTTCTGGTTGTTCGGTGTAAAAGACATTAATGGAATGTGTTCACACAGATGAGCCTCCCATGGAAAAAGTCACTGCGTTATTCTAATGGGTTTGCTGAGACGAGAGAGCGACAGTGCGGGGCTCATTGTGCTGCGACGGGGCTTGAAACTGAAGAGAAATCACACATGAGTGTTTGGAAACAGACGGGGAAAAAGAAATCATCGACCTACAGGGTGAAAAATAATAATTCGAGGAACTAAAGACAAGTAAAGACAATGCAGTCGTGGCTGTTCAAGGGTGGCAGGAGATCGTTACAAAAGGGTGTGTGAAGATGAGCGTTCAATCTGATGAAGAAGACTGGAGCTGGCGAACAAACTGCTGACCAAGAGCCCGTTTTCAGTCTCTATGGAAACTTTCTGTATGTGGATTTGTTTTTTTGTTGATTTTTTCTTCTTCAGCGATCAGATAAAGTGTAGAAAGCTGTTGCTGCATTGCTTTCCTGGCCTTCTCCCGATTGAAAATATATTTAAAAAAACCCAGATGTTTCTCTACTAATAAATGAAAAACACTTGCTAAGCCCAGTGGGTTGGAAATGGGTGTTAATTTGATCAAGAATATTGAGAAAACAACATTAAACTGAAGCAAAATGAGACTAATTCAAATTATTACTGTTTGGTAATGTTTACAATTGTTGATAAAAGGCAGATTGGCTTTTAGCGAATAATTAACTAAAAAATATCAAAGTAGATGTGTGTGGTTTTTTTTTTCTCTTTGAGAATCCATCCATCAAACAATGTTCTATATTACTTTAACTACCTCAGAGTCACCGGGGGATTCGGGTGTACACTGACCATGGCGCCGATGAACTGGAGTTCCAGGAGAAAACCACACCCCCCCCCAGGAACAACATGCAAACTCTGCAAGGAAAGGCTCCAAACCAGACTTGAACTTGGATATGCGAGGAAAAAGCCTTTACCACTCACAATAATGTATTTCTTGACACCAGAGGCCCGTGGGCAGGAGGCTCCAACCCGGACATTTCAGCCATCCCTCCATCTTCTCCCTCTTATCTGTTTCCGGGTGGCGGGGGTGTCAGTCTGAGCACCGTCACCCAGATCACATCGCACCAATTAAGAACCTTTCCTGCAGGTGGTGAGCCCACGGGAAGGTGGCGCCCAGCGTGGGACACGAACCCTCTACCTTGAGATTGAGAGAGTCATGCTCTACCAACTGAGCTAGCCGGGGTGTTTTTTTAATTACTTTTCAGGCTCAGCACCTTTGTTACACTATCGCCCAGTTATTACATTTCAGGTTTTATTATATTATATTTTATAACAATTCGGGTCGTTGCTACATTTTGGGTTGTTGTTACATATAAAGCTTTAACAGGGCCACTCAAGATGAAATTGGGCTCGTGAACTAAAGTGTGCTTGACACCCCTGATCGACACTAAAACGTGCGTCCAGTCTGCAGTCTCTTGTAACTGTAGAAGTCAGTGGAGCCACAGCAAACCACTCAATCGACTTCTTTTAGGCACGTTCATTCACCCTCCTTATCTCTTTCTCTTCCAGCAAAGCGACACCGACATTCCTTCCTTCAGGGTTTCCTTGAACATTACAATGAGCGTCTATCCACGTTTATCCGTGAGGAAATTAGCCAGAAAGTTCTCACGAGCAGAGAGTCGTCCATGTTGGCTGCATGGTATGTCTCGCCTGAGGTAAAGACGTTATTCAGCGGTAGCGCGAGCGGCCGTGACGCCTCTTCCTCCTCCTCCTCCTGCTCTTACCTCTCCTGTCGGAGTCCTGCAGGACTGCAGGGGTACCAGACACTGTTAACGATGACCGCGAGTGGAGGTTTGTGTCATACACGTAAAGTGAGGTCATGTAGTAAATCAGTCATGAATCCAACATTATTCTTTCATTTGCGGGCACTCAGCTTCATTTGATTATTCATCAAAAACCGCATTTACAGCTTACAGTTGTGTGTATATTGTGTAGGCAGATGGATGTTGTTGCCAATGTATTTGTCTTTGTCAGTATTGCAGAATTCTACATGGCTGAGACGTTTTGATTTAAGATAGCAGAGATCAATGTAGCAAAATATATCTTCATAAATATTATTATAAAGTAAAACAGGAACTCATGAGGAACCACAATTCTTACCTGCCTTTGTGTTTATTCTATTCTCATTCAGGGGCGTAAGAGTCATATATCAAATAATTACAATAAGAGGTTTTATGAGTAGCGCTCTATGTAATAATACCAAACGTCTGGTTTGTTTGGATCTCTCAACAGCACTGAAGGAAACAAAACAAAAGGATGAATAGCCTTTTCGTTATTTGCAAACTCTATTGATTTTTCATTCCCACTAATGCTGAGTTAGATTCTAGTTTAACACATTTCCTGTCTTTCGGGGAGCGTCCCGCTCGCTGTCAGTGTTCATTAAGAAGGGTTTAGTGGGTAAACAGGATGCGCAGGCATGCCGCTGGAGTCGGAGGGGGATGGATGGAGAAAGTTGTTTAACTCAGGCGGCTAAATTAACAATTGTTGTCCTCTCTCTTTATTTCCCACATGCTCAGTTCTGCTGCTCATCCCACACATGCATGAGTTCAGACGTGGCGCCATTAAAAAGAGAAAATTAACTGACTTTCCAATTAAATAACACGGCAAAAGGCGTTTTCATAACAGAGAAATAATCTACCAATAAACAAAGTTCCTTACTTTTTGTGTATGGTTTATGAAAATGTATAGTACTGGATGAGTTTCCGAGGACTTAACTTTTGTCATAATAACAGAATAAAGAGTCCTAATTGTGTTAGTAGGTACTTTAATTTAGATGTATTAGAGTGTACATTCAGGAATCAACAGTATAAATGTACTGACAAATACAATATGCAGCAACTCTTTGCTGTCTTCTGCAGTGAAATACGTACATACATATATATGCGAAATACATACTGTATGTAAAACTAATAAGAGAAACACAATCTCTCAACTCAGGTGTTAATTTTTGGATTTTTGGCCTGAGTCAGTGAAGACCTTTCCCAGGAGGTAATTGGCAAAATACCACAGACATGATCATGCATAGTTAAGGATGGATGAGAAATTCAGTTAACGAGAAATAGAAAAGTGATTTCTTGCAGCCTGATATTTAAAACATATTTTATTAAAGGCCTATTATTCATAATTAGGATTTAGTTAGTAGTTTCTTTCTGAAAAAGAACCATGCCACGATCTCCAAATGGGACATATTTCAGCATTTTTATAATCTCAGTATGGAAATGTGGTGCTTCCTTTTTGTCACGCTGTCCAAGAAGTTCAGCAGGCTCTGTGCTTCACAGAACATAATTCAAAACACAAATCTGGACACTACAACAATTGGCCACGTTTCTTCCCTCAAATGTTTTATTTCTTCTTTAAATTTGTGGCCCTTGACAGCAGCTTTGGCAGACCTGTTAGAGGGAAATAGTCTTTGAACACGCACACTTTGCAATTCCTTTTTTTGATAATGATTTGAATGCCGAGGTATAAACAAGCTTCCTGTGTTGACAGATTCTGCGAAGCTTCAAAACCTTGGAAAAAAAAGAGCCTTTTTATCTATAAGAGTCAATGCTCGGGCTGATTGTCTGGCAGGACACGTGTTGGAGGCTGAAGGCAGAGAGACGCTAACAAGAACAAGCAACAGTGGCTGAACTGAAGGTCAGGAGGAGCTCCACCTGGGAAGATGCTCACAGTACAATAGGAACATGATGAGTTCTGTGGCTTTGAAGGACTGTATGGTGAAAGTAACGACGTCGACTGGATTCAAAGGGTGCTTGTTGAAAAAAGAGGGTTTGCTATGCAGTACTTGTCATACAGCATGCAGCCATCCATATATCCTTTTAATCCTGAGTAGAAATGAACGAATAAACTCTGGATAGATCATCAGAACAACATACCTCAAGGTCGTTGGTTCTGTCCACTTCTAATGTATTTACTGTATTTTTAATACGATAAGTCACACTTTTGCAGTTGTTTCCCTGGCCGTGGAATTTATAAGAAGAAGCAAACTGTTCTTTCAAAATATACCGGTACATACCATATGTGACCACTATATGACGCTGCCTGACCGCAAAAATATCAATTACTACTTAATGCCAGCAAAACGTTGCTAAAAAGAAAAGGCCACCTGGGGGCAAAACGAAAAGAGATCAGCGTAAAGAATTCCGAGTGGGAAAAGTGGAAAGCAGAGAAACTGTTACCGTAGTAAAAAGAATATATAAAGACTAATCGTGGGTTTAAAGCGCAACGGCCGAGTCTTAACTGTGCTTCAGCTACGACTTTGTTATAGTTCGCATTTTGTTTCTTTTCTCATTTTGTCATTCGGACACTCTCTTGTTTCTGAACTCCTCCAAATTAACCGAGAGATAGTGTATAATTTCCCCAGCACTTGCTGGGCCGATAGTTGGACATGCCTGATAAAACCTCTAACTGTGGGTGACCAGAGCGTTTTAAATCAGAATACCCTCAGTTCGTTCCTCTAAATGTACAGTAACACTGGCATGGCTACGAGTCTCTCCCACATGAAAACTCGTTTCAGATGCTTTGGTCCACAATCTCTTTCTCTCATTCACAACCCAGAGCTCATGGGCAGAGGTGAGGGCGGGAATGTAAACCAAGCGGTAAACAGAGACCTTCGCTTTACAGCTCAGCTCCATCGTCACCGTCTGGTACAGCCTCCACACTGCTGGGCGACCTGTCCAAATCCCAGACCATCCAGATTCTGTCAGTCGTGAATAAAACCTCCAGATACTCAGGCTCTGCTCCTGCTTAATTTGGACTATGGACTTGAGGAGCTCGTCTATACGTAGTTTCCATACGTTCTGCGGCCAGCCCTCATGCTTTACTCCCAAAAAGGACAACATCATCTGCAAGAAGCAATAGTGCCACTATTCAGTTCCCCAACGCGATGCCCTCGCGCTCCATGAAAATTACAAACAGAAGAGGAGACCAAGCGCGACCTCCAGGGCATACAAGGAAAAATTCATAATTCAGATTTAATGCTGAGTATATGGACACAGCTCTAAGTACACAGACCACATAGCCTGCAGAGTTAGGATTAGATATTCAAAGTGTCGCAGAATAGAAGTGAGCATAACCAAGAAAACCCTTCTTCTTGTACACTTGAACATTACCAGAGAGAAAAAAACAAAAAACAAACAGTGGTTGTATAATTCTCTCCAGTTTTTCTGCATCATCTACCAATGAGTGGTGGTGTGTTTGTGAGAGCCTTTTTATCACTTTACTGTGACAAATGATGACCCACGAGGCAGCCAGCGCACGCACATGCAGGCTTTGAAGTTTGGCGTTTGTGTGTGAGGTGAGGATCGGTGTGTGCCGGAGCGCCCGCCGACAGAACATCTGCGTTAATGAGGACGACCCATCTCGGTTGTGAAGCCTTCAGCGGAGTCGATTGTTTTTCTTGAGGTCTCAGTGAATAACAATGAGTGATTTATGCTGCTCTGCTCGGCTCTGCGTGTGTGTGTGTGTGTGTGTGTGAGTTTTGTGGTTGAGTGTTTTTAAGTGTGTGTAAATGTGCTTTTTGTCGTTGGGGGAACTGGTAGGAGTGGCAGCAATCCTTTTAGTTTAGTCCCTGGAACTTGAGAGCTTTGTTTTTGCTTCTTATTGCAGCTTTCATTGTTTTTTTTTTTCCTTCATTTTGCTCCACCTGCTCAGTTGACCCACCAGGATCCCCTTGGTGTCTTTAACTCTGTCATCTTTTACACTTTTTCCTGAACTGAACCTGTCATGGTCGAGGTCAGTGACCATATTTGGTAACTTCCAACGTTTCTTACGGTTACCGTATTCAGTAGCTTTGTGTACATAGGTCAAGTGGGTGTGTAGGATTTATGGAATTAGTACTATCACGATAATGTGTGTCAGTTTCGATGAGGCTCAAAGGATCCTACAGCGATGCACTGAGGTGGCAAAGTGCCAATCAATTGTTTGTGTCCACGAGTGTGCCAACATGTGAGGAACCATTAAGACGGCTGATGTTTAGTTTTAAGTGTCGACTGGATAAGAAGACGTCAGAGAAACACATAATAGAAGCTCCTGTCAGCCCAATGAAATCTGCTATAGATTTACCTCGAGGCTGAGACGGCGTCGGTGCAATAGTTTTATCATTATTAATTCTAATATGCACAGTTTCATTTTGTACGTCCTTTCTGTACTTGTATGTTCTTATTTTATATGTACCTGTGTCTGCAACAACGATGATTTATATTGGAAAAATAGGAAATTATACTATAACATATACTGCACATCTTTTTTCAATTATAAAAATGAAGAAAAGAAAAAAAACAACATTGAAAATAGCTCACTATTCTGTAATAACACTAATTGCAGCTCTAATATTACAAGTGCTCAATAGTTTGGAGACAATATTTGAAATAGAAAAATCAGTTTCTGTTCAGTTTCACAGCTGAATTTAATATACGCAATAGTCCACACTGTTATACACACTCAATGGACTAAACTTTTCTTTGGTACTAGAAAGTTGTCAAAGTAATAAGTCGCCATCTTGAAATCTCCCTCAACATTATGGGCTTCATGTTTTCAACTTGCAAGTGTTTGAACAAATTCACAGAGTGGGAAATATTTCCTCACAGAATTGCATCGATGATTCTTTACTTGCTTTTCTGTCTTTAGAACTCTTTTGGCTTTTGCATTTGATTGCAGTCAGTTTTCCCCAGTCAGGCTTTGAATGGCAGCTTTCAGCAGCGACTCGTCACCTGGAGCAAGTCTGCAGATTTCAAACTTGCGAAACATGACGGACCTTTGACTTTTTGATTCAGATTGAGGAGTATTCACTAAGTGTGTGACTGTTAATACAAAGAGTTGGATTAAGAACCTGATCACATAATTCAGATGGACTCCGGGATTGTAAAATGGATTGGCGCTGTCAGCCTGTCATGCCTGTCAGAGATTAATACTATGTAAATGACCAGGGGAATCCATACTGTGCTAAACAGAGCGCTCGCTCCATGGAGGAATGGTAATAAGGTAAAAATGACAAATGTGAATTTGGTCCAAAGATTTATGAGACCTTAATGATGTGTTGTAGCGCTGCTTTCTTGAACTTGATGTCAGCTCTGCCATAATTTGGATGTTCTGGCCTCCAGACGATGCGTGACCCGCGCAGACAATTAGCCGCTGCTGTTTCCCTTCAAACGGAATGCAGCCACGTTGGCTTTTCACTAATTAACATGGCGACAAAGCCAAACAATTAGCGGCAAATGTGTTGCATGATTGGTCCTCTGGGCCGAGGAAAAAACAACCTGTTCATTAGTGCAAATTATTGGCTGGGGCAGAATAAAACCACATAACTGTGGCAAAACACACTAAATCCGTCCTGCAGCCAGAAAGATCCAAAGAAAACAGAGCGAGAGCCCAGACTAGGATCAGTCGTCATCTTCAGTTCATGGAACCGGAGACCTATTGGCCATTCTGGAATACAGTTTGGGATTGGAAGGGTTTAATGACAGCCAGAGATGTGGAGGTTCATAAAAAGTGAGTTGCTTGCCAAAATACGTGAGACTGTGTTAATACGTAGCGGCTAGCGGCTAGCGGCTACTCCACGCTCCTCTGAAGATCTTGGTTGTTCTTGTTTTGCAGGGTGCATCTGGAGACAGGTACGTTTCTCCTGTAATTCAAATTTAATGGATTAAGCTGCACAAAACCCGAGCCCAGCCTGGGTAAACTCATCAATACTTAATGAGAATCTGCCCAAAGTTGCAGAAATACTTCAGGAAGCTTCCAAACTTATTCAAACCGAACTGTCAAAACAGTACTGTCCAGTTTAGTGTGTTGAGTTTTTTTTTTATGTTTTGAGTCTGTTTCATTCCCAGTGTCTGACCTACAGCTTGTTCAATGTTTTTTTTTTGCTCAAGCTGTTTCTATATGTTCTCTTGTTTCCGTGACCATAACTCCTTTTTTTTTCAGTACCCCCTGTGTGTTGTTGTTTATTCCCTTTTCTTGCTTTGTGTGTCATTGTGTGTCTTCTATGTATGGATAAGCCCCGCCCCCTGATTGTTCTTGCTGTGCCTCTGTTATTGTGGTCAGATTTCTTTGTTTGTTTTGTCTTTATTGAAACACGTTAGGTATGGTCAGTGTACAGCACTCACCAGGATTCAGAACAAACTGTAAAAGGTCAAAACTTTACGCTTACAGTACGTTTGGTAATGAGAATAATTTTGCTGTATAAATTACCTCAATGAAAATGATAAATTCTGTGTACAGGCACTTTTCTGTACACTTGAGAGGATTGTCAGAGCCATATTACAATATAATAATTGCTTTCTGTGTTGACATTTCTGCCTTTCAGAGTTTAATTAATGCCTGACATTTTAATTGCAGATTAAATGAGGTAAGTTGCTTCTCTGTGTAATATTTCTATTTCTGCAGTAATTAGCTGCTTCAGCTTGTGGTTGATTTTATAGTAGAGTCACTATTTTTTACCAAAACGAATGCCGAGTTGCTCACGTTGTTTCACGTCAGACGTCAGTAAGAATAAAGAGTTGGATACGAGTGTTGAAGAAGCTTTAAATCTGTAAGATAAACCTTAATACAACTTAAACTCTACCTTTCATCTGTTTCTCTCCAAAACTAAGATACAAGCTCTCCTCGCTCGGGGCTTTTAGGATTAAGAGAGCCGAGTTCTCGGTTTTAAAGATTGGGTTTTCCACTCTTGCACAATATTTTATTTATGGACTGAAGGTAAAGATAGATACTCAGCAGGGGAGGTGGCTGTTTAAATTTAGGGTTATTTCACAATACACTGGAATGAGGTCCTGCCGTGACAGGTGAGTTCATGTGAATCAGGTGAAGCAGACACCGTTGTGGGTCTTGATAACTCTATTGGGCGATCCGTTTGATCCCACTGTAGCAAGGAGCTTTAGCACGCAATCTCCAAACAGAAAATTGTTGCCTGAGATCTTTGAAATGATCAGAAACGACAACCGCTGATTCGTCTCACAGCAAGGTGAAGCTAAGGTGAGTGATCCTCCTGGCTTAATGTTAGGCCGAGATGGAGTGTCTGTCTTTGGCAAGATGGAGAGGATGAATCATCATAGACAACTCCGCACAAACGAGCCTTTACTGGCACTTCATCCAAATGTCCGTCTGTCCGCTCACCCCCAGTGAGCTCTTACCTCTATTCCCACGCAGCCAGCGGAGCAGCCGGGTCACAAGGACACTAAAAAAAAAAAGGACTAAAAAATAAAAAAAAAAAGGACTATTTCAAGGTTGAGAGGGGTTGTGAAGAAGTCAGGTACAGAATTGGGGCAGTGAATCAGCAATCAGGAGAGTCTTGACAACAAGCTCAGGTTTCTATGCTCTAACCCTAACCCGATGGTGAATTAGCTCACAAAAAAAAAAAAAAAAAAAGGAGTTCCAGCTCTGGTTTCATATTTAATGTAGTTTCTCTGTGTGGTGATGAGATTAACCGAGCCCTCGCAGGGCACATCCAGACACGGTAGCAGGAGCACTGGGACGTGTCTCTCTGTGTGTAGACACTGAGAGCAGGCCCGTCGTATTAAAGCACAGAATAAAGAAAACTGGCGTGGATTAGATATTAGGAGCTTTCATTCAAAAATTGAGGTATGGTTTATTAGTTAACAACTTTTGCCTCTCATTTAAAACGGGTGATTCTATTCTGCCTTTTGTCTTTGATTGTTGGACAGCTGGGAGGAGAACCAACTCCCTGTGAACCGAGCTTCAGTATAATAGATGATGGATGCTGTAGTGGCATGAGAATTAACAGTGAATAAAATCAATGACAGCCCCAGACAACAGCCCGTTCAATTGACTCATGTGTGTTGGAGCAAACAGGCCTCTAAAATATGAGAGACATAAATATATCAGTGATTAAAATCCACTCCATTGAATAAAAATGATCTGCATTGAAATTATAGGAGGTAATTAATCTATAGCCTATAAAATGCCACACTGTGGTTTTTATAAACTTGGGTCAGACATTGAGTGTGACTGCATAATGGAGAGGATGACCGCTTCAGAAAAGCAACATTATCCTTTTACACCATGTTTACAGGTGAAAACTGTTAGTAGCTGTAGGTCAAAGCAGCAGGAAATCAGAGGTTTACTTTGGGCTGTAAGGGTACGTTTACACTATATTCCCCGCAGCCCCGTTTCCCCGAAACGTAGTGCGCCGTGGGATTTTGGGGAATTCTGAGGAAGGCGTGGCACGTTGTTCACGTTCTGTCAAGGCTTTCTACGGATGAAATGTGGACGCTGGACCTTTTTGAAAGCAGGTTTATGCCTCAAAGAGCCACCAAAAGTGAAGACAATCATTGTCTCCTGATACTTTTGTTGGGTGCAGACATACCTCTGGATTTCTTTTTCGGTGGCAGAGCTTGTAGAAGCTGTTCTGTCGTTCATTGCTGAGACTGCAATGAAACTCCCCTCCGGGCTCGGACTCGGCTTCCTCCCGGACCGTGAGAACCGTGATGAAGCGCGGCGCGACGTGATAAAACGCGAAGCGACCATGAAACAACCGCGGTGGAACGCCCACTACGTCACTTCCTGTAAGCGCCCGTCCCACTACGGACCGCCTCCAGGTTCTATTACAGCCAGTCACGTGCTGCCAGTGACGTTCATCCCGTTTAGCTACGGACTGCTAAGCTTCTCATCCGCGCCGTGGCCGCCAATCACAACCTGTTACGTTTGCCCATCCCGGCCCCCTGCGGTGTCTCACGTCCATCCCGTTTTGTTCACGGTGGCCTGAAACGGGGCTGTCATGGCTGCCGTGGACATAGAGTAAACGCACCATAATGGCGGCTGTTGTTACACCCGTTCCTGTATGACAGGGGTGTCCAAACTCGGTCCTGGAGAGCCGATGTCCTGAATGTTTTACTTCTCTCCCTGCTTCAGCATCACTCTCTTTAAGGTTTCTTGTATTTTGTTGTTGATTTCAGATGAGACACACGTAAACCTGCTTTAACTATTTGCTTCCACAGATGTGTTAGTCCGTGCTTCACTTTCCTCCTGGCTAAAAGGTGTGTTCCCATACCAGTGCTCACACTGTAGGATTTATTGTTGTTTTTCTGACTTTAAATAATTTAAAAACTAAATTTTTGTATCATTACTTTACCGACGCGTGAGAAAAGGTTGACACTTCAAGCCAGTGTTGATTATTATATTGAACCAGGGAAACGTTTCAGTCTGGTAAAGTCCAATGTTGTGCCAACATTTCTGCTTTTAATTTTTTTCTCTTATGCAAACATAAGATTGAATGACACATTAACTGCATGAAAGGTGTTTTAAAAGTGCTTCATGCTGTTTCACGCCAATAGTGATGGAGCTGCTATGCAAGACTTTTCCCTTCCATCAATGTAAAATTGAGGTTTACTGCCTTCCCAAAAACACACGTGGACAGCAGGAGCTACTGACTGAAATGAGGGAAGCATCTGCTCCAGCGAAACAAACTGGGCTTAATAATCTGCTCATTGGCCGTCAATCTGATCAATTCACCGCTGTTGACATTCAACAAACATCTCTTTGTCCTCTTGCTTTATCAGTGCAGTTTTTATACTCGAGAGGCGACGCATCCCCCACCTCTTTCCTTTCATGGATGCATTAACACTTACAAATTTATAACCCCTCACACACACACACACACACACACACACACACACACACACACACACACACACACACACACACACACACACACACACACACACACACACACACACACACACACACACACACACACACACACACACACACACACACACACACACACACACACACACACACACACATTTCTCTCCCTGTTTGCAAAGTCATCATCACTTCACTTATTGTTCTGCTGTGTGGAGGACATGTATGGTGTGTGGTTTTCATGTGTGCGGGTGTTTGTCCACCGCCCACACCGCCTATTCGTCGTGACAACGCTCGGAGCCGAGGGTTTAAATTTAGAGAGAGAGAGAGAGAGAGAGAGAGAGAGAGAGAGAGAGAGAGAGAAAAGCCCCGGATCCACCTACTGGCACTTTGTCTAATAGGAGGCCTTGCGAAGAGAAAATTTTCAGAATAAAATGGCCCGAGGGATGAAAAGCCATCAACATGGTGATATTATACAGTAAATTATGCTTTGACTGAGCCAGACTTCATTCAGTCGGAAAAAAATCACAGAAGAGGTGTGTCAGAGAAAATACTCTACAGTGAGCTGTCGGTGGCTGCAGGTTCCAGAGGTCCTGGTCTTAAGGGACCCCCTGCTTTGCATGTTTAAACGCTGCCTGATTGAAATGATCAAGTTGCTGTTGTGCAGATCTTCCTCCCTCATTTATATGAATGTGGGTGTTGGAGCAGGAGCCATGGTTACAGGAGCAGAAAGACGTTTTTCTTTTTAATCACATCTAAACTGTGTAGAGTCAAAGCTAAAACAATCAGTTCAGTCATATATGTTGCTGGGAGACCATTTATGGGATCAACCATAGAACGCTGCACTGCAGCAGGCGTCAGCACTATGGACCGTTTTTAGCATCTTTTCAGTATTTTACGCACTGAAAAGAACTTTTTCTATGTGGAATGTGCATTTCCCCTTCAATTATAGCACTTCCTATCAGTTTCAGCCAGCATTGGATTTTCATGTACAGCGGTGTACAGGTTCTCTCACCTCATAGTGACAGTTTGCATGTTTTCTGTGGATGGATGGACGGATGGATGGACGGACGGACGGACGGACGGACGGACGGATGGATTGTTCAACCACTAAAAAGTCATTTGAGCTGGGATCAAACCTTCCATTGACCCTACTGATGTTTTCTTGTTGCAGTAGCTTCTGGTTCCTCAGAGGATTAATGGTTTTTCCTGCCGTCCAAAGACATGCCTGCTAGGTTAATTGGTGTCTTTCAATTGGCCCGTCGTTTTTCACCTGAGTGCTTGTCTGTCTTTGTGTCCTCTGTAGCTTCGAGGTAACTTTTTAAGCAATGACAGATTCAGCTTCCTGTGTACTGCAGCAGCGTTTAGCCTTTCGAAGCGTTTGTGTCCTTCAGGGATTTTGTTTGTTTGTTTGTTGTCTTGTTTTGTTTAATGGCCTTTTTTATGCCCAGTTTCATTCTTCCGAACAACTTTGTGTGGATTGAAAAGTTCCTGTTTAGCACAGAAACAACACACAGAAACAATTAGTGACTGGCTGGTAAACATGGTTGAGCTTGTAGCAGCGTGTTAGTTAATTCCCTCGGGAGCCGGTAGAAAAGGAAAACAGGGGATTAGGGAGAGGATGATGTTGGACATCCCACATATAATTCTAAATGGCGGCTAATTTTGCTTAATGCCACCTGAAATGTGTAGTTAGCAGCTTGCTAATAACCGTCTGATCTAAGCCTAACATTCGATGTGGCGTTGAATGTTCATTCCTTCTTTAATGAATCAGTGACAGCAGCACGGTGGTACAGTGGTTGGCACTCTGCCCATCACAGGAAAACAATCCCTGGTTCAAGCCTTTCTGGGTGGAGGTTTCATGTAACCCCTGCCCCCCCAAAGAAACATGTTTTTGAAGTTAATTCATGTTAATGTGAGTGACTTTCTGTCTATAGTTTGATAGGACTGGCTTTCAAACTGAGTCGGATAAAGTGGCATATTAGAAAGCCTTACGGATGCAAGAAACTAATCTGCTGGTCATCAGATTGAGATATATTGAGATATATTGAGATATATTGAGATATATTGTGGTCTCGGTTTGCTGCTGAGCTGAAATTGGACTGAAAAGCATTGTTGTTGCAATATACTGCAATCTGAAGGGCTGAACAGAGTTTGGAGTACAATGAATACTTCTGGGAGGGAGTCAGTACATTACCAGCAGGTGGAACTGGAACAGGCGTCGACGGAGCCTGATGACATCCACTCCCACTCTACATGCAGCTCACAGTTTCCTAATGGCCCGAGCCTTGAGGGGTCCCAAGTGGCTGTGCTTCAGAGAAATCGTTTTTTTTGTTGTTTTTTTTTGTCAAGGAAGTGGAAAGTCCCCGAGAACAAATATACAACACTCCAAACATGCTTCCCAGGGCAGAAGATGCTCTCTTCCAGCTCACATTTATATTTGATGTGATATTTAAGGGGTGTTGTCACAGTGTTTTGGTAACCGTTTGGAAATGAAACCATAGAACTTTTGTTTCTGAGTGGAATCTTGTGTTCAGTCGATCACATTTTGTTCACAATACTACCACGATTGCAAATATTTACTCGGCAAGAAGCAATGACTGAGCTGAAAGTTGTCAAGCACGCCACCTGTAGGCCGAAACCATCCCGCAAAATGGACCAACTTACTAGAGGCAGGGTTGCCAGATCTAACTCGCCCACCTCATGAATAACTATCCCAAATCTCCACCTCTGTTACCGAATGTCAAAACCATAAAACCATCACTTATGTAATAAAGAACACGTCATAAACACATAACTGCGCCAAATAAACAAAGAAAAAAAGAAAACAGGCTCAATAAGAAGCTCAATTGGGTGGAAACCCAATCTGGCAACGCTGAGGAGAGGACGTAACGTTATGACGGTGAGGAGTTAGATGTTAGAGCGGGTTGTTTTTATCTTTCACCCTGTTCTGTCGGTGTCCTTGACAAAGACTATTGTCTTCTACAAACTTGTTCTAAACAGAGACGAATAACCTTGTGTGGAACCCGTCACCATTGGTGTGTGAGTGTGTGTGTGAATGGGTGAATGTGACAATCACTAAATAACGCACTTTAAGACTGCTGAAGCTGTAGAAATACTTTATATTAGTAAGTGAAATGAACCTCACGTGGCAATATTGCGATCAGTGGTGCAGCAGTGCAGAATCAGCGCTTCAGAAAAGTTGAGTTTTTTTCTCCCGTTGACACTGAGGAGGAGTCGGAACATTTTCAGAATAAAAAGACGCTGAAAACGCGACTGAAGTTTTCTGTTTATACTTGAAAACGTTAGGTTTTCAAGTATAAAAGCAAAAGGGTTTTACAGAAAAGAAACTGCAGGACATCTAAAACATGCAACATCTTCCTCCTCTAACATTCACATTATAGATAAATAACCAAGATTGTGGTTTGACCCTTTCCTTTTCTGATATGAAACTACGTGTATGCATTTAAACATATATTACCGTATTTTCACGACTATAAGGCGCACATAAAAGTCTTAGATTTTCTTCAAAATGTGCGGCGCGCCCTATGGTGCAGTGCGCCCTATGTGTGTGTTGTTGTTGTAAAGCGGACGTAGTAGTGAACACCATGAGAACGTTAAAGGGGGAAGTGTGGGCGTGGATTGTATATAAATGAACGGGTATGTGCGTTATGCAGAACATCGTTGTTTTAACAACCCTGAAAATGGCGAAGAGACACGCTTATGAAGCACAGTTTAAACTGAAGGCCATCAGCTACGCGGAGGAACATGGAAATCGAGCAGCCGCGAGAGAATTTAAGATTAATGAATCGATGGTTCGCAAGTGGAGGAAGCTGGAAAACGAGCTCCGACAGGTGAAGAAGACGCAGCTGAGTTTCCGCGGACATAAGGCGAGGTGGCCCGAGTTGGAGGAAAGACTCGAGCAGTGGATCATCGCACAAAGAACGAGTGGGAGAAGCGTTTCCACGGTCACCATTCGACTAAAAGCAGTAACGCTAGCAGAAGAAATGAAAATTGAACATTTCCGCTGGACATCGGTGTGAACCGGCCGTTCAAAGTAAGGCTGCGAGCGGCGTGGGAGCGATGGATGACCGATGGATACCACAGTTTCACCAAGAGTGGAAGGCAGCGCCGGGCGAGTTACGCCACAATTTGCAAATGGATTGTAGATGCTTGGGCTAGCGTGTCTGCTGGCACTGTTGTTCGAGCTTTCGCAAAAGACGGCATCATTTCCAAGGAGCCGCACGGCACGGAAAGTGACTCTGACAGTGAAGAAAATGAACCTGGTATGTTTGATGGAGATTTAGCGCAGCTGTTCAATTCAGAAACAGAGGACGAGGAGTTTGATGGGTTTGATTGATGACGATTACAGGTAAAAAAAATGTTAGTACTTTGTAATCAATACTTAAATAAAGCACAACCAAACTCAGTTTTGCTCCCGCTCTATTTTTAAATACGCACACTTGTGTGCTTGTGTGCGTGTGTTGTTGTAATGCGGACACCATGAGAACGTTAAAGGGGGAAGTGTGGGCATGGAACCCGCGCCCTATGAGCAGGTGCGCCTTATGTGTGTGTTAAATGCAGTAATGGCACACATAACTGAGACTGCGCCTTTTAGTACGGTGCGCCTTTTGGTCGTGAAAATACGGTACACAAAAAACACTTTCATTCACAAGAGGAATCTTTGGTAAAGGTGAGTTTTTATAGCTCTGCCAGTTAATTTCAATAAAATCACCCTGAGGACTTGATGTGGAAGAAAAAGTGTTTTAAAATATTGACGACATTGGTGGATGTGGGGCGACCAGGTCGCAGTTCAACAAATACTAATCAATCAAAATGACACGAGTCCATTCGATTGGAGCTGCACAAATAAATAATTCCATAAACCTAACGATGCTCATTAATTAACGTCGTGGGTTTTATAAATTACGTTTTTAGTGTTGTAGTTTAAATTGATGACTGTTTTCATCCCTCAAGTCTGACGAGAAAACAAACACAAACACAAACACATGTTCTGCTGAGTCCAAACTGAACACAGTTAGGTACAGGATATTGCTATACACCAAGGCGTCATATTCAAACAAAACAAAGTAATGAAAGCTTTGGTGATTTATTGCACCACAGTGCAGAATGCTTCCCATCCAACGTTGTTCCTGTGGGATTGGCAGGAAGCCAGAATACTAACTCGCCAGTTCCTCAGCTGTTTTTCAGGATTAACACTGACGACTTGCAGAATAGTGAAATTAAGCCTCTTCCTCCTCGATGCAGCAGCCAGAAGGTCCTCAGACCACGAGCCATTCAAGCAGAAGATGAACTGCAGTCTTTTCAAGGGATGGTTGGTTTAAATTGCATTGTCATGGAAACAAGCTTTAGAGGCAAAAAAAAAACCCCAAACAAACACGCTTTCTGCAAGAATATGTTTGTTTTATCATCGTTTCCTATTAGTGCCTGAAAGGCTGGAAGGCTCTCCTTTGTTTTGGGTGTTTATGCTGCATTTTGTTCACATTTTATTTATGAAACTATATTAGAACAACATATATGTGAACACAGCTGAGTCTGAAATAATAATGTCAATAATATCCAGCTTTGAAATGGGATTTTAATTGGAAAATAACACATTAGAAATATATTAAAATCTGTACATATAAAACTGGTGCAATGTTATAAATGAACACCATTCATTTAGGAGACAGATAACACCCTTGTAATTTATTTCACTTATTAATTCTATTCTTTACCCTCCTTTTAATCTACATATTCATCAGTAGCAAATCACTTATTGCCTTTTCACAATTTTATTTGATCAGTTTTCAGACCTCCAGCTTGTAGATGAGGTGAAACCAGTGTGATCACGGTGGATGTGTTACCCTGAAGATAACATGTGTGAAGGAAGGAGTGATGCAATCATACTACCTTTCCAATGAATTTGCGATTGACGTTTACAGCTGTAAAAATGTGCATTAAACCAACTAAATAAAGCAAAATCTGGAAAGCCCAATGACCCCTCGAGACAAAGCCATTTTGCTCGACAGGTTAGCTGAGATCTTTTCATTTGTTTTAAGTCCCAGAAGTTTCATTTCCTCTTTTATATAAAATACAGTAACAAGGTGACTCCACTTAGAGGGGACCCACATTCAAATCCCAGTTGTGACGAAGAGGAAGGGCATCCGACAAAAAAAAGAAAAAGAAAGAAATGGTCTACGCTGCAGTTTTCTATGATTTTCAGAGAGCGAGTAAAACGAGAGCAGCTGAATAGACTGTGATCATCAGTGAAGAAAAAACTGGCGAAGGCAAACAGGCAACACTTTGAAACCGATGTCCGTTCACAGGAACGTGGCAGAAACACTCCGTCTGTTCATCGTAAAGATCCGGCTTTCAGCATCACGACACGACACAGAAGACAATCTTTGTTCACGTTGGATTCTGCACAGTGTTTCTCTGAGTTTTGTCTGCTATAATGAAAATCCGCTGGCGCTCAGGTGACGTCTGTGTTTGGTTAACATGGCAGCCGTCCTCCCAAATGCAATTTGCATTGCTAAGCAGTCAATCCTCTCTGTGCCAGAATGAAATGTACTGGATTATTTCTTGAGAGATCTCATTCAATCGCAGGGTGGCAAGATAATCCCGTCAAGAATGAAGAGGAAAGAAATGCTTGAAAAGAATAAATAAAATAAATAAAATCATGAATCATTTGTAAATGCGTCTCCCTGACACGTGTCATTTACGAGTCTCTAAAACTTATTTGTGCACTTCTGACCTTCGCTTCAGAAATATGCCGCGGTCGTAATGCGGAGAAACGGACGAGTTCTCATTCATCTGGTCCGGTTATTAACTGTCACATCCATTCCTGTGCAACAATCAAACCTTGAAATTTAATCAGTTTAGTTCGGAGCTGATTTATGATTGCATTTTTTATTTTTTTTAACTTCCCACTCAGATCAGATTATTTAAAAAAAAACCAGGGTGATAACACCGAGCAGCACCAACTATGTATGTTTTATGCTGAGCTGAGGACGTATAAGCTAAAAGGATCAAATCAACAGTTTGATTCCTCCTTCAAACGCCATGTGACTGATTCTGATTTCCTTTTATCCCAACAGGAGAGGGAATGGAAGACAAAAGACGACAAGTAGTATAGAACAGGTATTACCAATGTGAGAAGAGAAATCAATCTCCAGTCGATGAATCAGTTCAGATTGAGGCGGGACACAGACGCGTTTAAACTCCAACAAGTCGGCAAACAAACAAAACCACATTTTTCTTTGGGTTTCAGTTTCTGCTCGTAGCAACAACCAATGGCGCTGTGGGACGGTGCTCAGCTGTTGGCATGAAAACTAGAAGGGGTCTTTTTAAATGATGCTGAGAAGCACCTGCTTTCTGTTTGTTTCATAGAGCCGGATCGGTAGAGTCTCGCTGGTTTGTTGCCGTTGCTCCTCTCCTGTCTGGTTCTCGCCCGGCGCCACATTTGTTTCCTCTATTGTGCCGCTTCCTGTTTCCATAATCTCTTGATCGTTGCCACATGTTTCTTCTCAGCTCCTCACTCCCAGCCGTGAATATACACGACTCAGCAAAAGATCGGGCTATTCGGCTCTCGGGTGAAATTTCACGATGAACTTTAAACTTTACAGGTGAATTTAAAGGAGACATATCATGCTTTTAAATCCTTCCTTTTTACATATAAATCATACAGTTGTGGTCTATATAAAGCGGAACTGCAATGCTTGGGTCTGAATTCCTCATTATTAGAGCTCCACAGGCCCCTTTTGCCTCTGAGAGCAACTCGTTTTGGGGCGGTCTCTTCAAATGCAAATGAGACACTTCATGCCCCGCCTCCTCTCCAGGTTGCAGAGGTGACACTCGGTTCAACTCCACCCTGTTCGGCCATCTTTGTAGTTTGATAGAACAGATACAATTATCTAGCGGCGCAGAAACTTTATATTCACACATTATTTACAAAATGTCAACAAGGGAAGATTTGTCCATCCAGCCATACATGTTGGAGCCAGAGTCGGACCCGGCGGAGCGAGATGAAAATGACGATGATGCACCTGCAGAACAACGTCTTCATATGGATGTAACGCAATGGTGTGTTACTATATTTACACTAACTTCTCCATCCATGCCCACTACTACAATACTGCCTGTATTACAACGACTATTTAACACAGAAGTTACATTATAATCTAAAACGAGCACACAGCGCTAACATATGAAGACGGTGCAACTGCTAATGCTAACAAAACAATGACAGGGACGTCTTATCATCACACTTTTTAGCGTTATATACAGCTTACCGAAGTACTCTGTTCGTCGTCTCCATAGATAGAAGGAACTGACCGCTCAATCAGACCAAGTCTTTCGGCAAATCCTTCTTTATACTGGCGGACGTTGCTGAAGCAGTCGTCCTTGAAGTGCTTCGCGCACACAAAAATGACCTTACCCACAGATGTGGGTACATTTCTGTGAAAAATAAAACTCAACCAGGCACTTCGAAAAGGTTCTGATGCTGGGAGACGGTGTAACGAAGCTTGTGGGTTACTACATCCAACAACCGAACATTTCCACTTATCCTCTCGTAACTTCGGTTGGACTACAAAATCGCAGCGAGAAACAAAAATGGCGGATTGCTCGAAATGTCGATGTCCTAATTTGGCAGTTCCGCTGAGAATACTGTGACGTCATTGTTCAAAAAACGTAATAGAGAATAGAAAAATCGAAACGGATCGCAAAATATGACCAAAACAGAATATAAAGATATCAACGGAGCACCTGAAGAGACTACTTTGAACTTTTCTGTACTTCTAAACACTCTAAATATACAACAAAATGCATTTAAGGGCTAAAAAAGTGGATTTAGCATGATATGTCCCCTTTAATGTGACTTTTTTTTTTTTTACTTTTGAATGCACATCTCACACTGTTCAATGTTTCAGTACTTTTTGTACAGCTTAAGGGAAATTCACAACAGCTGTTTTTGTTTAGTTAATTTCATTCATTTAAAAAAAACAAGAACAAAGAAAAAAACAACAATTCAATAAAATACAGAACAAAATTTTAAATTTCTGAATGATAGGAAGCAGAAAGAAGATTAAACTTACATATTCTTCCCGTTCATCTCAAATGATAATTTACCATTGAAAATGAAAAGCGAAACACAAAGAATCAAAATGACTTTTAAGTCCAAAAGGCCTAGAGAGCCTTTCTTGTGTATTTCAGTGTTTTATCTAAGAAATTTTTTCATAAAAACTCTTTGATTCTCCTCAGTCATTTGTTTTTGTTTGATCCATTACTGGATCAATTCTTTTCCTGGTTAAATTAGAATAGTTATTGAATCGGTCCTCCTCGTCACATCATCAGGGAGCGGCAGCCGGAGATTCGGTATTTTTCCGAACTCGTCACAGATACCTCGTTGATCTTCTGTGTTTTGGACTTTCTAAAATTTGTTGTCAGGAAAGTAGATCAGTGTGAAGGAGTTGAAGTTCAGACGGACAGAAGTTAATCTGGTTCTGCTGGATTGAAGGCATCAGTCAGTGTTTGTGGATGGAAACACACAGAGCTGGTAAATCCTGCTGGTTGATCTGGAGCCGTGGTTCTAACCATCCAGAATCACAGACGAGGTGTGTGTGTGTGTGTGGACGAAGCCCGACGGCAAATCTACATCTTTCTGTGTGTTGCCTGGTAGGGAAGCGCAGATTGACTCTGATATTGTGTGATTGTAGATTTTTCACCTGAACAAACAGTTTCTCTGATCAGAGGTCCTGCTCACATTATTCCAGCGGGTTTCCACTAAATCACTCCTCCTTTCCCCTCTTCTTTCTGTCTGTTTATGATGCTGATTTTATTCTTTTTTTTTTTTAATCCTTTCAATTACGTTTCTTTTTGATGTTGGCGGCCTGTGGAAGGCAAATGGAGCGGCACTTTTCACACAGTGACAGCGGAGTCTTTCTCAGTAGAAGGTCTGCACAGAGGCAAACTACTGACATTTCATCAGAGACACAATAACTATGGCAGATCACAAAACCTGTGATGTGTGAAGATCTAAAGCATGCAGAGCAGATGTGGGCCTGCGGACCACCGCACTGCCTTTCTTCTTCTTCTGTTACATGAATCCAAATATGGTGATATAAGGAAGAAAGCCAATTAATCACAAACGAGCTGCAATTATTGCTTAAATATTGTGAAAGTCAACACATTTCAAGGTGGACGTTATCAATTGCATGCAATTTGATTAATTAAGAATAATTTAAAGATGTTTGGTCGGCATAAATCAGTCGCTCTCATAAATCATACATGACAATTTGGTTGGGAGTTTCCAGTCTAACAAAGAGAGCGACAATCACACAGCCACATTTAAATCTGAAACTGGGGATTTACTCACTTTGAGGCAACAGTAGAGACCACTACATAACCAGGGAGTCATTGAATTAAAAAAATAAAAAAGGTTTCACAACCGATTAGAAATTCCAACTATTTGCAGATTGACTGAGGATTTAATTATGATCCACTCATTACTGCTGTCCCAAGAAACATGCTGGGCTTTGGTTTCAGACCTCCTGGCTGAATATTAGTGGTAAAATGTGCCAGGCCAAGGGTTTAAACCAGAGATATGCACCCACACACAGCTCGACAGCCAGATTTTACTTTCGCCAACGAAGATGGGAAACCAACAGAAGTTGTCCGAGAAGGTTATGTTTTGGTCTGTGTGTATTCATTGGTCTGTATTTATGTATGTATTTGACCAACTTTTTGCAAAAACTGCTCACCCGAATTGCATGACAATTTTAAGGATGATTTTTCATCATCCAAGGACTATTTTTAACATTTTGGGACGTTAACGGCAAACCGTTTTCGAATAAATCCCCAAAGAACTGCAAAGATATTTCCCATACAAAGCGGATGAGTGGCACCTCTTCTTCTTCTCTTTCTTCTTTTGGGTTTAACGACAGTTTGCATCCGTAAAGTTGCATTCCTGCCATCTGCTGGTTCTATCTACATTGTTTCCCACAGTTCTCATCGTCCCTCATGACTGTTTCACTCTCTTGCTTATCAGCAGCTATTTCGTCCCTGATGACTGTTTCCCTTCTCCTTCTTCACTTGGTTTCAGTGCCACTTACCATCCGTGAGGTTAGACTATCGCCATCTGTTGGTTCCAGTGAGTCCATACCGTTGCCAACACTCAAAAGAATGAAAGAAAAAAAGAGTCCTGTTTCCTGTGACCTGTCTGAACCACTGCACTTTCATGTGGCTGGCCTTCAGTTCCAATTATTCGCATCGATTTTGATTTCATTTGGATTTCCTTGAAGTCTTTTCATCAAAACGGTTAACGAAGACATCAAACAGCAACTCATCCTGCTTAAATTGTGCCGGTGGAAGGAGGGATCCGTCAAATTAGGGGAAGACAGATAGTGAAAGGACGGGTCGTGTGTCTGTAGTTTATCATCATTAGACCTCCGAAGCAGATTATATATGAGGGGCGTTTGGCTCAGGCAGCACATGTGCAAACTCACTGAGTCCTTTAATGTGCTTCCATTCTCTCATGGTTCAACATAATGGCTCGTCACAAACACCAGAGCCGCGCTTCTTTGTGGTTCACTGCAACTCATTAACTGCAGCTTCTGAGCCATTGTGTGTGTGTATGTGTGTGTGTGTGTGTGTGTGTGTGTGTGTGTTTTACTACTGTCGTGGGGACTTCAATATGGTTGCACATTAGCATTATGATTTGATGCATTGTGGGAACAAACAGCAAGTCTCCATAAGGAGGAGCATACAGGTTTTTCAGATTTCTGGTCTCACAATGACGCTTTCCCGGGTGGATACGCCCAACGTACTGTATGACCGGTGAAAATATCATTTCAACACCTTTTCCATTCTCTGTGATCTCCACCACACACTAATGCACACTAACGGGGAGTCACATGACCTCGGGCTCAATAATAAAGGTCTGCAGAAATCATTCAATGTTTTGGTTAGACTAAAGGTTACAGGTTTGGAGTCGGAGCAGCCCGCAGGGTGTGCTTGTAAAATAGTGTACTGCAGGAATACTGTTGCAGGAACACATCATCAGTGGGGTAAAACTAAGTAACGGGTCTAATCCACTCATTTATCCAAAACCTTGAAGAAATGCTAAATTACCATGCATGTGTTTTAAATGACTTCCTAATGTTAAAACTAACGGAGATGAACAGTAATAAACAAATGTCGCAGTTTTGTTTTCTACCATAAAATATGCAGAAATTAATTATTCAGAAAGTCTGTCGCCCGCAGTATTGCTCTCTGCCAATAAAGTTGCTCTCAGTTTCAAAAACATGGTGACTTCAGATTCAGAGAGAATCTGCAGCAGGACACGAGTGAAAGCAAATGTCCCTTGAAGGCGAGAAAACTGTGTGTGATTTTCCTCAAGATAGAGAGAAAGCTTAAGAGCAGTCCAAACCAGAATATACAGAGAGTCAATGAGATGCTGTCTCGCTCCGTCGTCGTTGCCTCTATAAATCTGCTGAGACGGCATTTAGACAGAAGGCGCCTTGCAGTTTTCAAACTCTTGGCTCGCCGCGTACGATCAACGACAGTTTTGGGACACCGGGATTGTCACATCATGTCAGATCAGCGTGTGCGTTGCATTTAACAGGCCTGTGTGTGGAAAGCGGGTTATGAAGGCGGCAGAGGTCATTGTGTCACTTCTCTGTTGCTGATTCAGCATAAATTTTTTATTTTTTTACATGTATTATTGCTGTTTTATTTTGTTTTCATAATTGTGGTTTCTTGCATTTTTACATTGTACAAACTATAAATAAAATAAGTTCCTTTTTATGCTTAAAAACAGTATTATAATGATCTCAGAGTGAAAGATGAATTAACCAAGAAAATATAAAAAATAAAACCTGAAATAATCGATTATGTTTAAGTTTTTTTCCAGCACTCGTACAAGAATTGGTGATTAGAGTATTACTCAAATGTCTGCTACAACAACCTTTTTACGGCCTGAGACCAGATGTAATCACCTTAATGCCTTATTCAAAATGTGCCTTGCTCATTTATCTTTATAAAATAATGTGTCTATATTTAGCAGAAGGTTTGCTGTTAATATCACAGTTATCTCTGTCTTACCTAAGAGTTCACAAGTTTACTTTTAATTCCATTTGTGACTGCAGTGTTGCTTCAGGCAAGCTGTTATATTTGTGTGTTTTTCATTCAGTTTGTTTCTTGTGTTTATTTTGAAATAACGGTAAATTGTAGATGAATGAGTCACAATAACAAGTCGGCAAAAGCAGGGATCCACTATAAACACTGACGCTGATCTTCATTCGACTTGTATCGTAGTTTTGTATGAAAAACAGGTAATGTAGATAAATATATTGTAACTAGATTACTCTCACCTTCTGCAGTTTTTAGTGTGAACAACTGGTTGACAACACTTTGCATGTAACTAAAACAAGGAAGTAAACCAGTTCGAACCTGAACATTTGAAAATCCTCTCAACTACAGAAACAAATATTGACACTTTGCCACCTCTTATGGTAATCAAACAAACATGACTGCCTCGTATCAGAGCCCCTTTCCAGCATCAAGTTCTCAAAATTAGATTTTCCAAGCAGAGAAAGAAAAGAGCATCGATCGGAGGAGCCAGGACAGATAAACGCCAAGATAAATCTCAGTTGTTGTAACTGGATCTGTCATCTTCAAAATGGTTCCTATGCCCCCTCATAGACCTGCAGGATCAGAAAGGTCGTGCGCGACAGTAAACGTTGAGATGATTGATTAGAATGTCCGAGGATTAACTGACAGAGATTAGCAGCTGGTGTCATGGAAACGAGATTGGCGGCGAAAAACGTGACGGATCTATTGGCCTCTGAGACGAAAGCTGCAGTAACATGGACCATAAGTAATCTGATTGAATGGAAAGCTGACATGTAAACACTTCAGTCTGATTGGATTGGCCTTACCCAACTGAAGCTGGGAGAGTTGGTGGAGCAGTGTGATTCGATCAGTCCATGTAAAGAATATATTGGATTGCTTCTCACATTCAGAGATTGTGTGGCAGTTCAGGCACGGGCAGATGAATGGCATTGACAAAAAACCCGCCTGTTTGATGGAAGAGGCAAACGTTACTCTCGAATAAAGCGAATTATTGGTTTATCAGCTGCTGGTGGTCTTATAAAACTTATAAACTGAATTCTTAACCGTGCCCCAGTGCAGAATAATTAGAAATGACACACTGCTACCAGGTTTATACAGAACAATTCCTGCTTGGAGCCACAGGACTAACGTTGTTAGGCGCCATGTCGTTTTCCACCCTTGTGCAGTTTCCGCATCTGTGTATTCAAGTAAAAACAACTTCATCCCTCCATCCGAGGCTTCAGACTTTAATCCACTGAGAACTTGTGGGAAAAGTAGCAGAGTAATCTGTCCCACTTCATGCAAAAAAATACTCTGTTCTCATTTCTTTCTTTGGCACTGAGGTTTTAAAAGAAAAAGAAACATAAGTTAACTAATCTACCTTC
This sequence comes from Lipophrys pholis, assembly GCF_963383615.2. Taxonomy (NCBI): domain Eukaryota; kingdom Metazoa; phylum Chordata; class Actinopteri; order Blenniiformes; family Blenniidae; genus Lipophrys; species Lipophrys pholis. Next base: position 33,728,616 of record NC_137637.1, on the reverse strand, counting down.
AATTCTGGCGATCTGGCGAGTAACGTGACCTTCAGAGCATCATGACTTCCAGTCCATCTTCTCCTGGGACTTTATAGTTGAGAGTCGCCATAATAACAATCCAACTTCCTCGTCTGTCCTTCTAAAAGTCAGTGTACTCCCATTTTTAATGTTTCTAACGTGTTGTCTCTGTGTGTGTTTCGTTAGAAGAACGAGCAACAGCACCCACTAGTGGTCCAGCAAAAAGACGACATAGTTTTCAGCTGGGTTTTTTTTTTTATGCCCGTTTCCATGTAAACAGACTTCATTTTAAAAAATGTGCAAATTCTCTGAAAATAACACGTAAAAATAATTTTTTCTTACCCCCCCCCCCCCCCCCCCCCCTTTGTAAAGCTTCTGGTGTAAATTTGTCAAAACAGCCAATAATTAGTTGGTGAGTAACAATAAATTCAAAGCTGTATTTGTCTGATATACATTCGCACTTTCATACATTTGTGTTCACTCACAGCTTTACTACCAGTATTATTTAATACAGCTGAGTCACAGCGGCAGTTATTGCTGAGGTGAGGCAAACAAACAAACAACACATGTGCATAACAAACATATAAAACACAAACAGTTCCTGCTGACAGGCTCGGCCACCACCAGCACCTCCGACAATCATCTATCATTCTCATTTAATTCCCTCGCCGTTCTTTTATGGTTCTGAGGCTTTGAGTCGGTGCGTCACTTTGAATTTGTTTGTTTCCTGTAAGTACACAAAAGGTATCGGACATGTCCGCGAAGATAAAGACGGAGGCCTGGTGGTGAAAGGAGCCAGAGGCGGCGTCTTCACAGTCTCTGGTTCTTACTGCAGCTTTACGTTTCAGAACGGCCGCTGTCTGGTGACGACGCTCTCCTCCTCTGCAGCCGGCCTCGCAAACAAATCGGATTCATTTCGATATTCTGGCTCACGCACAAACATTAAAGGGAAATTCTGTCTTTTTTCATATGAAATATAAGCGGCCGTGACATTTATACCTTGACCCCCCCCCCCCCCCCGTCCTCCTTATCTTCACTGCTTCACTCGACGTCTCTCCACACCTCCATCTCCTGCTGCACTCTCTCTCCCTTCCCCTGCTCTTTCACCCTCTCATCCTGTCAGGACCTCATATTGTGTGTGTTTCTGTGTGTGTGTGTGTGTGTGTGTTGGGATCACTCAGCCATGACATAGGCGAGTGCAGCGGCCCCCGGGCGGTCATGTGACGCGGCGCTCGCTCGGACGACGGAGGCACGTGTCACCGATGATTTCCCCGGCTTCCATTTCTTAGATCTCCCTTCTACATCCTCACCTTTTCAAACACACACGCGTCGCTTTCTCACCATTCATTTATTCATGCGTATCTACATGTTCATGTGAGGATTGTTTCGTTTTTTTTCCCCCTTCAGGAGATAACGCAGCCCTTTATGATTCCAATCTTTCATGTGCTACTTTACTCTCGGCGGGATGCGATGTGAATTCATCGCTCACATGAACACGTTCACGCTGCTTTTAGCTCAGAAAGCAGGAATCACAGTGTGTGTTTTTCAGGGCCCGAATGCTTAAACACCTCAACCCTTTATCTTTTATTTTTTTAGGGGGGTGGGGGGCGTTGAGGACATGCCCTTGCAGATATTTTGTCCTCCGTTCACTTTCGATCATCCTCATCCTCCAGTAACACCTACTGACATCGGAGGCAGAGGGTGAAGCCCTGTCCTACCCTCTTTCAGTTCACACTCTTTCTTTTTTTTTTTTTTACCCCTTCATCCAAATCCGGGCTTCTGCACACTTATCGCCTCTCCTGTGTCTCTCTCCTGGAAACTGAAATGTAATTATTCTCCTTGCAGATATGAGAGAACTCGCTCTATCCCCGCTAAACATTCCTCACACTCCTGTTTGGAAGCTGCAGTCTTCAACAAATAAATTAGTTTGTTTGTTTTTTTTCATTCCAGCATTTCTGTCCTGCGGGTTATTTATGATAAAAACATCACATAGTCATACAATGAGGATTATATTTCAAAGGCGAAAGTGTTTGCACTCTATTCCGTCATAGGATAGAAAAAGATCTCACTTTCTTGTGTTATTGCTGCTCTGTATGGTAACATCAGAGGCAGAATCACTCCAAACTGCTCTCGTGCTGTTCTGTGCTTTTGTTGTGACTGACCAGCAACTGTTGCCAAGCAGTGGTTGCTGTCAAAGTGAGTGGTGAGCCTCCACTGGGGGGGCTTCAGGCGAAGTCCAGAGGCAAACTTCAAAAGGACATAATACTAATGAATAAATGGAGGTTCAGAGTATTAATCAATTTGACAAAAGACAAATTGTAAGACTGAATTAAAATGATAAAAAAAACTTCTGTGTAAAGCACAGGAGCTGCTCACTGTCAATTTGTTTGTCAAACCAGAAGACGGGCGGTTAAATTGAAAAGAAATCAAATAACAGAAGAATAAAAATAGTGTAAAGGGATTTTCTATATATAATAATTAATTTGAACACAAATCTTTATGATTTCATTTTTTGGTAAAAAAATACAAAAGTTAAGATGTGATGCGCAATAAATATAAACAGTGACGTATATGATGTTGATGACTTTGTGTTTTAGGATTTGTACATCCAGCATTGATACTGATAACCTCATCCAGCAGATTGATGACAAATTAAAGAAGCTCATTTCCTGTGCAAATACAGTTATTTTTTCCCGTCCTGCGTTATAAATGTAGATGGGAAAGTTAATTCATATATTAAAGAGCTAACAAGGCCAGTTAGCTTCTAATTTCTGTTCAAGACATGATTTAATTAAGTGTAATAGTAAATTAGAAATATGAATGAAAGTGTGGAGGATGAAAATGACGAGTCAGTCAGCATGACGGGCCGAGCCTCTCCAGAGGAAACAACTAATGATGCAATATCTTGCAAAGGAGTCTTCAGTGGCCTCGGCTGAATTGATAGAAATAAAATAAAACCATGTTACGTGTCCCGGAGGAAATAAACATCGCCGGGTTTCCACAACCTGTGCTATTTGTAGCTCCTTCCCTCGTCTTGTTCCACTGGTGAATTTGGCTGTAAATTGTGCAAAGAGGTTTGTTTATTTGATTTCTTTATTGATGGTCCTTCTCCTTCAGCTCCTGCAGCTTATTTTCCCGTCAAATTTTGACATATTTACTATGTCGCCGGTTACAACGGAGGAGATACTCTCAGCCGGAGGCAGTTTCACCGTGAATTAATACTCATAAATATATTGAAATCCACAAATCCAGTTTGATGATTTTTTTTTTTTAAAGTTATGTGTAAGCACAGACTATCCCTGAAAGACTTCCTGTGGCTCGTTTTCTTTACTTGGAGGCGGTACTGAGAAGTAAGCACGGGAAATAAAAGCTTGTGGATGTTTTTATCCCTGCTGGACAGAGTCTGGTCTCTTATTTTTTTTATTGCAGCTCTTTGTCACAGCAGGATGAATGGGTGACTTTTGTAGCCGCTGGCTTGAGACGGGTAAGGATGGGGTGGGGGTGATTTAATAAATGAAAAACAGACTCTGGGCATGGAGGCCGAGCAGACAGAGGTGAGACATGAGGCACGGGTCTTTTTCCTTTGGACGAAATTCACTGAATTGAAACGTGGATTTCGGATCAGGCTGCTTGATTTGACCCTGAGGACCAGGCGCCATCTTTGTCCATGATCAACTGCTTGCTGCTGGTCTCAACCAGGTGGGGGGGGTTGAAGCCGACCTCCCCGGCAGCTCATCCACCTGTGAGGCAGATGATGGAGCCCATCGAGCGTCATCACCGCTGCCTTGAGATCCGGAGCTCTGCCAGTTGATGTTTTTTAGGATTCCTGTGGCGTCGGAGAGCGACGCTGCTGTTTGGTTAGAGCCTCTCTACCCTTCAAGACCTGACACAGCTCACACAGCTCACGCTGCATCACATGCACAGAGCAGCTCCCTACTGGCAACAGCAAATCCTTTATGTGGGTGTTTGAGATGAGCTCAGGGGGGGGGGGGCATTTATTTATTTATTTATTTTTCTGGTCACGACTCAACAGACATGCACTCTGCACATGTTCAGCTGAACGTTGACACGGTGCTGCCTTAATTCTGCGAGCTATGCAAGAACAGGGCTCACAAAGATGGGTCACGTGACCCACACACACACACACACACACACACACACACACACACACACACACACACACACACACACACGGCGTGCGTGAGATACAAGCGTGTCAATGGTGGATGTGCAGAAGGCTGCCTTCAGCACAGTCAGTTTCTGCAAACCCCCCCCCAACACACACACACACACACACACACACACACACACACACACACACACACACACACACACACACACACACACACACTCACTTATCTACAGAGAGCAGAGAGTGGCTCCCACAATTAATTTTCTGCTTGAGAAGAAGAAGAATGAATGTGGAGGAAGACAAAGTTGGATCTTGTGAGACGGTTTGCCCCTCACACAGTTTAACGTACATTTGCGTGAGTGTGTGTTTGTTCATACAGACGGCGAACAGTTAAGAGATCTTCCGCTTGGCCTTTGCAGTTTGCGCTGCATCCATATTGACAGTTTGACACTTACACCTACGACAGGGCGTCATGCGGGGACGTCCTGGGCGGGTGGCGCTTATGTATGTGAGGGATGGAAGAGTGACAGAGGATAACAGACGGTTATTCTGATTTGTTTTTCCCACTTCGTTTTAGATGAATTTCTTTGAAGAGTTGTTTAAAGGTAAAGAGAATTATCACGCCGCTTTATACAACAGCCAAATTTTGACCAGAACCTGGAGATGTTGAGATAAACTACAAGGTTCAACTGAAGGTGCTGCAAAATCCCCAAAAAGTTCTGCATTGCTTCTTGTAATTTTTGTGTGATTTTTCATATTTTGGAAAATGATACCATTGCCTCTTTAAATGACATAAACACTATTACTGTGTTTTGCCTCTTTAATATCATATTTGTGTCATGGCGTCTCTTGTCACACGACAGTTGTGCATGATTACATAAAACAGTATTCCCATTTTCAAAAATATAACAATTGCATTCACACAATTATATTTCACCAGATTTTTAGCACATAACAGGGACACACATGCTCAGTGGTATGTGGAAACAACATGACACCTATTTTTAAGACTGAACACACAAAATATGTGTGATTCTGGATCGTTGTTGTGTAATAATAAGACATATGTGGTGAAGAAGATAGACTTTGGTGAAAGAGTATTTCGATGTAAGGCTCACGTCGGCCCCAGGCCGTAACCTGCGATCCGATATATATAAATATATATATATATATATATATATATATATATATGTACTGTATGTGTATCTGAGCCTGACAGTTTGACAAAGACAAGGACTAACCTTTTTACAAACTGACGAGCCACATGACCCCCGGGCTAACGCTAACCTGTGTTTCCATGGTAACACAGAAAGACGACCGCCGATCGTACTGATACCGGGTTGCTGATAATTTCCTGTAGTGATTGAGGCGGAGGAAAAGTTCACAGTAATCTGATGGGAATTGTCTCGTGCAGCCGATGAATTTAGACGCTCCTCTTTCCAGCTTTTAATGTGGCGCTCTCTCTCTGGCAGCTCTCGTATCAAATCAAAGCAACACTCACCTTACAGCTGATGTGACGTGTATATTCCGTGGCACACTCCAACGCCGGTGCCGTGTGCAGGACTGAACACTTCGCAACACAATCTGGATTATAAAATGTCTAAACGGGTCGGGTTTCGTTTGGAACCAGATGCATTGCAGCATTCACACTTCCATAGATTCACCGCTACACATATTTACACCTAAAAGAGCCAGCCCCGGGTTTTCTGTCTGACTGCAGCAAGGTGAGGTCAATCAGAAGTCAGGTAGTCGGGAAAGGAGGAAGTAGGGAGTCCTGAGAGCACAGTTCAATCACATGGCAGCAGGAGGTGATGAGACGTTTTCTCCTGAGTTTGCGCCGTCCATACATATTCAGATGCTGCTGGTTTTGGTTCCTTTGTGTTAATACAGTCTATGTTACCATTACGTCAATCAAGCTCCGACGGACTGTGTGATTTCAGCAGGTTTATTAGCACCTTCGCCGTGCAACGTGGATTAAATGAGAGGTGTTGACTCCAACAATGTACTTCAGTATGCAACAAGAAACTGTAGCGTGTCTCTTGCACTGCAAATGAGACTTTATATGTTTGATCGTAGGTGTATTTTTATGTAGGGTTTGGGTGTTTACAGGGACTGGGAAGGGGAGCACCGAAAAAATGAATGAGTATGAATGCAAACTGCAAAATGAACGAAAGAAAACACCCAAAAAGAACAACAACGTCATCTTGTACGTTACTTCGTCACGCCCCAGATGCTTTAAGGAAATAAATAAAGTTAACAGAGAATAGAGTTCTTGTAACATTGTGTTCGTGGAAAAGTTAGAAAGAGCCCAAACATCTGACGTTCCTGACAAAGACAGAAGATTACCTCAAAGTGCAGAACCAAAACAAGGACTGTCTGCGAACACACATATATATATATATATATATATATATATATACTATATATATATTATGGGCCATGGTAACTATATATATATATATACTATATATATATATAGTTACCATGGCCCATAATCACTCATTAATCTTTCTTTTTTTTCTTCCTTTGGTTAAAGTTGATTTTCTTCATTTCAAAATAAAACTTAAGTCATTAGTCTTTATATTTAATACCACCTTTGGGTACTGATTTCCTTCTCCTTGGTGATGGTAAAAATAGACATCAAGGAAACTGAGGTGCATTTGCCAATCATTCATTTTAACAGACTGAGCAGACGACAAGACACATTTCCTTGTTTCTGTTCTTCCTTGGCAAATGCAACGGAGTCATTGTGACGATCCTTCAAAAGAAAGAAAAACCAAAACGCCCCCGGCCAAGCATCGGTATGAATGACAGTGTGACCCCATAAAGCCATCTGTTTACATCTTTTAGTTCATTAAAAATGTCAGCATGAATTCAAATCAGATTAAGATGCAATCTTTAATTAATTAATTTATTACCAGTCTTCAGTGGAGCTTTATCTTAAAAACTGTCTTAATTTACTGGATCACTGGCTTCCTGTTGAACCAAAATGAGAATGTACTGTATGTCCATCTCTTTACGTTTGACTGTCTTAAAGCCAGCGTGTCTGAAAAGAACAGTTTGCTCTCAGAGTGCAGCGTCACTTTGACTCAGAGGTTCAGAAGGAAGGAAGGTTGGCTCAGCTTTTCGCTGCAGACTTCTCCCGTCGAGCCAGTTCACTATTTGGGTTTGGGAGGCAGACACTGTCACTGTTCTTTTTCCAAAGACAGCTTAAAACTCTCCCTCTTCCCCTGAAACTAATATATCATGCAGGCACAGGTGATTCTGAGTTTTGCATGCAGAGAACTTCTCGGAGTGTCTCTCCTCTCCTGCCTCCCTTCAGTCCCTGCATATTTGCATTAATCTACTGCATATCACTAAGTTAAGTTTTTTTGTATATATTACTGCAGGTATCTCAACTTTCTTCTCTGTGCTTCTCCACCATCATGCTTGATGCTTTTTAAAAAAAAATGTTCCTGCACGTTTTTCCCCTGTCTATTTACAACCGGTCTCGGCACTTGGTCATTCAGAGGGACTCTACTTGCTCATATGTGAAATAACAAATTGTCGTGTTAGTCTTTAAATCATTGTTATGATTCGACCTAAACAATGTTAGTTAGTGATGCTGGGAAGCTGCGTATCATAGACTGTATTCTGAGCTGGAATGAATATGACACTGGAGGAGGATGAAGCTACGCGGGGATGTTGTGTTGTTAGAATTCATCGAGATATACACTCAAACGTAGTCACCAATTAACCTTTTTGAAAATACTGTGTAAGGATGCACAGGATAATACACATGTACGGGGACAGTTAAGCAGCGATGGCAGCAATCGTATGCAAATGACTAAAACAACTCAGCAGATATTTCATAGTCTAAAACAATCTCATTTTTGCGTTTCCATAGCAACATGTTCCATGTTTGATTTCGGACTTTTGGATTTTCGTCCTGTGTGGAGTTTGCATGTTCTCTCTGCTTTATTCTCCCCGAGAGGCCATTTTGTTGTGTGCGGCCAGCAGAAAGAACGTATAATTTATAAAGTTCAAAAGACCAGTGACAGTGGGAAAACCCAATATTTCTCACGTCTATTGAATTGACACGTCGGTAAACTTAACCAACGACCTGAGAGGCTTTGAGTTTTCACAGTGGCTGAAAGCCTGGTGAAGCTGAAGTCAATGTTTTTCATTATGAGGGTAACAACATCCCGAGTAATTCTATTGCAGGGATCTATTGGAGTTGTGGCTATAAGTTTAGGATTTCTATTAATGCAACGCTGAGTTGAAATGACTTTGCTCTTTTCCTGCCATGTTAAAACCAATATAGTGAATTAATCTCCGGGAATTGGCTTTTGTGTTGTATGTGGCCCTCGGGTATATTTCCCAATGGTTGATATGAAATATGATGGAGTGAGGAGTATTTGTAATGTAACCCAGATTCTCATGTGAAGGCTATGAGAGAGGGCCTGAGTTCATATCAACAAAAAGTAATGGGACACAACAACAACTTATATTACCCAAATTTCTGGACATTTATTATAAAACAAAAAATAAATTAGAGCAAGACAATTTCAACCAAGGGTTCTCTTAAAATGAAAACTATTTTACGCTAAACCGTTGAAAAAATGAGGTTTAAATCTTATTGTCAACAGAACTGGTTTCGCAGAACCTTTTTAACTCTTCGAACTCAAAATAATAATCCTTCACTCAAACAAAAACAATCTGCTACTTTGCCAATAAATCAAAAATCCTTGTAACTCTCTAGGCGCTTCGTTTATGCAACAAATCATCAATCAACAAAAACAACCACCAAAACAAGATAATTGAATTGTTAATCACACCACCCACCCCTCCACCCGGTACCACTGGCAAAAGGTTGGCGGCCGGCCTGTTTCGACGTCTGGGTCCGGTGAGGCCCAAACTTTCTGGCCGCTTCGCTCAAGGAGCTGCAAAATGATCGGTGCAGTACTCACAGGGGTTTGATGAGGGGCTGTGTGTGTGTGTGTGTGGGGGGGGGGGGGGGGGGTTCTGTCATGGAGGGAGAGCAGGGGGGTAGCAGGAACTGGGCAGGAGTCTTTCAGGAGTCTTTCTCCAGTAGAAGAAACAGCAGGACCGTTCCAAAACAGGTGGCAGGTTGTTGGCCTTCTTCTGCCTCTGCATGATTTGCACAGGATTTCACATGGATTTTCACATTAGCTCAACAGCTGATCACCTTTAAGCTTAATTATTACGGGCAGTGCATTCCCAAAACACACAAATTACAATTTACCTTTGGTTGCCACGAGAAATGCTTGCCTTAAGCCCACGATTGGTCGACTTGCAAACATTTGGTTCACTGGTGGAGCTTCTGCTGCTGATGCCTCTCTCACACCGACTGAGTGCAGGCACTTCACTTCACCTGCACCCACCCTTAGCCCCACCCCTTTCTGTTGGCTCCCTCCAATCAGCAGTTACAACACAATGTGGGTGTCAACCAAAACAAACTTCATCTCTGAACACCAGAAAAAGAAATCAAAAAGTTTTAGAACTGAAAAACATAAAACAAACAAACAACTCCTCAAAAAAGGTGCTTTTCAAATTTCAACCCAAAACAAAATATTTTTATTCACATATTCCAACTAATGTGTGGTATCTAATAATATCTAATAGGGTATTTTTACACAGGGCTACAGTAATAACTGTCAAATGTTTGGTTTTTACCCTTGGATGAATGAAAACAGTTATATTGGCAGTACGGCGTCATAATGTGCCGGAGAGGCTCTGCGTCACGGGTTAAACCTTGGTGTGTGTCTTGGTTTAGCTTCTCTGCAGAATCGCACCGCTGCGCCTTACAACATATGGTCCAGTGAGTCATGTTAGACCTCAGAGAATTAATACTTGATTCCACAGCGGCGCTGAATGAAACTAATCAGGCTCCATTGAATTTTGGGCCACAGCTGCATTCATCTGGCCCCGGCTCAGTTTGGCTCTGACGGCACTCCAGAGATGCTCAATTTTGACAGAACAAATGGGGGAATGGGTTTGCAGGACGCAGCCTCTGAATATTAGAGGATGTGTAGGGCTTGCAGTTTTACTCTTGTGTTGTGCTCTATGCCCCCCCCCCCGGAAGAGAACAATGACAATACACTGTAAAGTCAAGGTCAGCGCTCTCTCTCGTTATCAAACCGCGTCATCTTTCATGAAACACTTTATCTGATTAATATAATGGCGTACTGGCCTGTGCAGAGCCTCATCCTTCAAACACGGTTGAAGCTTATGATTCTGTGCTGCTGCTGTCACGACGCCTTGGCTCATGTAAATGTTTGTAAATCATTCCGCCGACATTTTCTGAAAATGTTGGATCAACCAATGATTGGAGTAATATGACGAAGCACCTACAGCATTCAAGTGTTTAATTTAGCGGAATTAACCACAAGGAATTTGAATTTTGTTGGATCCATTAGTCAAACTTTGTCATTTTATCTAATTTGAGTACATTTTCTATCCCTAAATTCAACATTTATCAGTTTAATAATGATTCTTGCACCTTTTCACTCGATCTGAGATGATTGCTGGTCTCTGTAATAAGACATAAAGCTTGATCTGATTCTATTTGTGTCTAAACTGCCCTGACTCTTATCACTTTGTTATTGATGTTGTGGTTTGTTGTGATCTTTTAGAGCAATATGTTTGTGTGTTGTTCTCTTGTGTTTGTTTAGAAAAAAAGACAATCTTAATAAATAAAGCTGCCGTTTGAAGACTGTAACGTTTGCTCATAATGGTTCATGTCTATTGTCTCTTGTGTTTCGTTAAATCCTGGCAAAAAAGCTTGAAATGACGTAACGATAACCCCGATCTGGAAACACTGTTTTTAACAAAACATCTCCTGGGGTATGTGTGTGATATAAACTCGCCTCATGGGTCCTGTTTCACTGTGCAGATGTTATAAATTAAATGTGTTTTAATGAGACGAGGTGTCTGATCTTCTGCACCGCTATGTTGGTGACGCTGTTCGAGCGATCTGAAGTCATCGGATAAAAGACGTGAGGTGTTTTAAATGCCCCGACTCTATAATATAAAACAAAGTCGGGCTTGTAAACTAACATGAGATCAACAAAGAGGAGCGATCCGAGCCGCCAGAGGCTCAGACTGGAGTTATATGTTCTTGTTATGTGAACCGTCAGACAGTGAGAAGAAGCAAGACGGAGCAGCAGATACTTAGAAAACACTACCAGGAGGGAAGCCCCCGGCCCAGAGGAGTGAAAACATCTGTAAGAAGACAGATTTACTGGGTGGGATCGGAGGGATATTCCTCACCTTACATCAACTTATCCCTCCGTCTGCTTAATCATTTCCTCTGCAGCTTTAGATTGATCTACATTGAGAAGAAAGACTGGACCAAAAAGCATCAAATCAATTAATTTTGATATCTAAGTCCATCAGAGCCTAATAGATACTTATTTTTATTGCATTATCAGTATAGTTATTAATATTACAATTAATTTACTTGTCGTCTAATCCAACAAAGTATATATGTGCATATATATCTGTGTTTTCATGTTATCATTTATGTGTCTGAAATAAAAATGATTTCATTTCATTTCTTGTCTGCACTCTGAGATTCTGACTGAGACTCTCGTTTCAGGCTGCTGGACTTGTCCTCCCCTCCCCTGATGTGTTTCACCTGCTCACAGTGTGAGATTTCCTTCACGCGTTCACTAATGATCATTAATATTATCAAGGTGCTATCGATCTAGTTATTTCAATAGGCTAAGATACGGTCAGAAAAACAGTGACAACGCCTAAATAATTCAATAAAAATGGAATAAACATCTTTAAAAAAAATCACTAAAGTCAAACAGAAGCCGTAGAAAAACAAGAAAAACACAATAACATGCGAATATGATTTCAAAATGCCAAAGAATGAAATTGTGTTTTGAGACAGGACAGCTTAATGTGGAGTGGCAGCTTTGCTCTTGTTGAAATGAAGTTGGAAAACTTTGTGTTTTACCCTCTTCTTGTTGAAAACCCTCTCTGCTTCTATCAGAAATGACACCCTGACTCTGAGTCCCTAATAGAGACTGGTGGACGGCGGCTTTAACTCATATTTAAACTCATATTCTGTCCATCTTCCCTTTTCCCTGCCAGTCTCTGCTTGTCTCCTGACTGACATCCCTTTTCTCTCCTCCACTCATTTTTTTTTTTCTTTCAATCCTCTGTCAGAATTACCCCGGATTCCCTGCTGACTTCCAAACTAACAGCGCCTCACATCGACCCCGGGCCTAATGGAAGACAAACAAAGGCAGATTCGGCCGGAGGGAATCCACTGATATATCGCACGCCACTCGGTAGGTGTTTCTTTCTCAAAGTCTATACAGATGCTTCAGGAGTACACAGAGATGACTCCAGGGAAAACAAAATACAAAACAAAACAACAACAAAGCAGCAACCCAGCGCCCAGTCAGCTTATTGCACTGCTCCACTGCAGAGCTGATCAAATTATGTGTACTGTAACTTCAATAAGGGCAGAGTTAATGGCATAAGCTTCATGGAAGAACCACTCGCCCAAGCAGATGTATGAATCTGCACCTTTAATTAATGATGAGATTATCAGATGTGGTCAAAATGCAACTCATGTTTAAAAACTGCTAATTATCTGATTGAACTAATTAAAGAGTTCGGAAGTTAGTCAATACATTGTTTTATTCTTTGTTAATGCAGATAAATAGAATAATTCTAATGAAGGTTCAACTTTCTGTACATTATCATATCGAGAAAGAAATAACATGATAATGTTTTTCTAATGAATGACAGCTTGGCTGGACTCCAGCCCTGCTTTGCTTTGCAGCTCCATTAACAGCCATCACAAGCACCGACTGCCAGCGTTTCCACGCCAACGACAATATCTCATCTTATTATTGCTGGAAAGTCGGACGTGTTCAGTGAAACTTCCACAGTTAGTTACTGCAGATGGTTCGTTTTCTTCTGGGCGCTTTCGTAATCTCCTGTTATGCCTTTTTCATTCCCGTGTCTATGATGAAAATGCAGATGAAACTAATCGTGACGGCACAAATCAGGTTTTAATGTGCATCGATCCGAGGATACCAGAAAAGACGATGCGAGAGGTTTATGACATTGATTTTACTTCTGAGAGTAGAAAATGTTTAAAACAAATGGCTTCAATAAACTTTCGGTACGACTTTATCCAATTGAAGACAGGACACAGGTCCGTCAAAGAGGAAACGCATCGAGACAAACACTCAAACGTAGTCACCAATTAACCTTTTTGAAAATACTGTGTAAGGATGCACAGGATAATACACATGTACGGGGACAGTTAAGCAGCGATGGCAGCAATCGTATGCAAATGACTAAAACAACTCAGCAGATATTTCACAGTCTAAAACAATCTCATTTTTGCGTTTCCATAGCAACGAGCCGAGATGAAATACCCACTTGATGTCTTTGTGTGTAACACAAAAACAACTGAATTTTCAAACGGCGAATATGTTGGAAGAGCAGAACAAAGCCAATGTGACTTAGTCACACCTGTTTAGTTGGTCTTTTTTTTATGTGTGTGTGTGTGTGTGTGTGTGTGTGTGTGTGTGTGTGTGTGTGTGTGTGTGTGTGTGTGTGTGTGTGTGCCCGTGTGTGTGTGCGCCCGTGTGTGTGTTAGACACCTCTGAGTGGTCGCTCTACCCCATCTGTTGTACTGAAGCAGGAGTCCCTCATGACCTCTGCTCCATTTGGTCTCTTCTACAGTCCAGATGATATCGAGGTCAAACTCTCGTCTCGGCCACATGTTAGTTACTTCACTTAGCTTGTCAATCCCTTCTTGTGACATCAGTGGCACTTTTCCGTCGCGTTTTGCCTGGAAAATTAGTCATAAAAGCGTCATTAATGGCGCAGCCCTGAGGGGAAGCCTCATGGAGCAAAATCATCCGTCTTCTATTGGAAATCTAATTAGACAGATATTAATAATGAATATGTGTCGATGGTGAAACGGAGCAGCGATGTATACCGTGTGACAGCTGGTATATACAGTAGGTCCTGGGTTTAAAGTTGTCTGTTCTGACACATCCAGGTCACGTAGATTGTTGTATGTCCAACACGAAGAAGCTTCTTGAACGACGGCATTCAGAAACTCCTAGATATTTTCTTAACTGAAGAATGAACTCCAACACAAGCTTGTTTCGTCAATGAAAATTAAACAGCGATATACCTCTGAGTTTATAACTCATTTGCGGTTGGTGTAATTACAGCTGTCTTTAACTCAGACCGGGGTGTAAAGTGTCGGGCCTTTTGCACAGACTGTCAATGCAAGTGGCTCAGTGTTATTAAAAGTGGCTGCTGTCTTTGTTCGATGGGTAATTAGACTGCAGAGACCAGTTAAATGTTTGCGTCGACATAATAGCTCCATTCCCCTGCTGGTCATATCCTAACTGCGTGTGCCCGTGGTGTTTCACTCTCACTGCGTTGTGTGTTCCTTCGCTGCAGTCAGAGTCCTCACCATAAACACTGCAGAGCCAATGTCTTCATCGGAAACCTTATTTCTGTGGCATTTTTACCCAAAGTTACCCTCACGTAAAATCTGCAGAGTAAGACCATAACACGGATGTGAATAGAGCAGCAGAATGTCTTTATGCGTCTTTCACCGGTTCCAAAGCTGTTTTTTTGGCAGGTTACATATCAAACATTTTTGAATCTGGACGCGTTGCAGTCTAAAACTAGAAGAGAGAACATTTCCTCCACGTCCCTCCGGCAATGGCCGACACCACAAACCACACGGAAAGATCCCATATTGTACAGTAAGCCGCCACAACACGGCAGCCGGATTAAACATGCGAGTGAGCCCAGGGTTTGTAAAATATCTATATTTAGCCGGCCGGCAGTGAGTTATCGCAGAGATCAAATGATCTGCAGGGGATGGGGCGCGACATGGGAGGAGCAGAGGAGCTCTGCCAGTCAGGAACTGACGGCCACACCGACTTTGAAGGGGCTCAAACAGTGATTCATCTGGGAAGGACCAAGTGGCCAATTAAAATGAATAAACAACTTCTGACCCAAACTCCAAAATGTTCATGTCTCTGTTGTGAGCAGGAGCCTGCAGGTGAGCGATATTGCGTTTGTTTGTCACACTTCAAAATGAATTATGAGAAGTTGCTGCTCTGTTCACATACATGTGAAGTGAATATATATATATATATATATACACTGTATATAAACTATATTAACTGGGAATGAATCAAGCAGTATAGTAGATAAATTAATTATTTAGCTCTTACCGATCGTGACCTACTAGTGAGGAGATGT
This sequence comes from Lipophrys pholis, assembly GCF_963383615.2. Taxonomy (NCBI): domain Eukaryota; kingdom Metazoa; phylum Chordata; class Actinopteri; order Blenniiformes; family Blenniidae; genus Lipophrys; species Lipophrys pholis. Next base: position 33,713,216 of record NC_137637.1, on the reverse strand, counting down.
TCTTTAATTTGATAAGAAAATGTAGATTAAAGGTCAAAGATCTACGACCTTTATGACTGAAGGAGTCGTCGTGCTTCCTTCGCTTGGAGCTGCAGAACATGTTGAACCTTTGAAACGAGGATAATATCACAGCTCATCACAGTATATCTAGTTATTCTAGACGTTTAGAAACTGTCTATGGCTGCATCTATGATGTTTCATAACTGCAGGCGAAAGGAGAAGATATTTTATTCATTTTTAGAGGTTTTAGAGTTTGCAGCTGTTCTTAAACCAACTGTTTTCAATACTTTAGCAATCCCAGGTGCTGCAGCCATTTCCGCTGGTTTTACGTTTGTTAGGGGATTTTTGTTGTTTCTGTTTTAGCTGATTTTAATGGCTTTTGTAATTTTGCCCATTTCAGTTTTGACTTTGTTTTGTGTTGCTAAGCCAAGAGCGAAATCTTTTAATTATTTATTTTTTATGAATGACTCTTGTAAGCAAATGTAACATAAAAAGGAACTTGCACACATATTCCTCTGAATACTTCATTGATGTAGTACATGGGCTTAAGAGCTGTATGTGGCCCTCTAAGCCTCGGGCCGCAGAGCACTTGTCCTTGGGGCATTTTGTCATCACAAGCAGCTCCTGCTGCGCTTGTCTGAGGAGGCCACCATTCACTTAACCATTATGTTTGACATCACAGTGTTCAATCCGGTCATGTGCGACCAGAGATGCAGGCATGGCGCCCCATTCATTCCAATCATGTGTTTAATCAGGAGTAGTCAGTATGAGTGTCCCTGAGCTGAGCTGCTGATTGACTTCCTGGTCATTCCTCGGCCAGATCATAATTTGTATGGGGAATATATTGAAAATGACAAAGGATCATATTTCACCAGATTCTGTGTTTAATGGCCCATAACGACAAAGTTGTTGGTTAATACTTAAGGCTGATTTACAGTAAAAAGAACGTTGTACCGGGGAACATAGGACCCAGGGAATGTAGACACGCTGGGGTGCTTGTCACTGCGGCAACATCTGTGTTCTGTGTTTCCATTCACCAGCAGGGTGCAACACCAAGGCTGCAGCTCCCAGCTTCCCTCTGATCCTCCAAGCAACCTGCACCCATCCACCACAAGAGCAATATCACCACCCAGCCGAACAGAGCGGGGGCGACGTGAATAAAGTGGCTCAGCCCGGATTCACCCTGCTGCATCATAAATTCTAAATAACAGCAAGCGGGTTTCCTAATCACCTTCTAATGTTTTATTAAAACACATCTTATATGTGTGCAAGCAAAATGAATGGTGCTATAGAAATAAAGAGACCCTGTCAAGCTGTGTTAGAATATATCTCTCTGGAGCTGCAAATTTCATCCCAGTAATTACTATTATCCTTGCAACATGTTTAGATGTATAATTTACATGGAGGGGGGGGGGCTTTCCAGCTGGCATGGGGCCAGAGGCAGGGTACGCCGTGGACAGACCAATCAATCACACACACTCACATTTAAAACCTCTGGGCAATTGTGAGGACCCCCATTAAGCCAAATCTGCACGAGTATCAGGAAAAAAAAAAAGCAAAGACTCTACCAGGGAGAAGAATCACCCAGAGTCTTCATTACGGAAAATGACGAGGATTTTCTTGAGGGGGAAGAAGAAATGTGACACAAGAGAGTGGGTCAGTTTGAGATGGCTGACTTCCCCCTGACCCCTGCACACACCAATGACACAATAATATATCACAGATGTAGATATTTGAGAGGTTTAATATGCGGTTGACCCCCCAGCGCGGACTGTTATTAGATTTTGAAGTACTTTTTATAACAAAGGAGAAGATATTCTTTCTCCGACTCAGAACTCTTACCCTTTGAATTATGACAGTTTGGGATATTTTGAACAATAAAAATATTTTTTTTCCTTTCGAAAAACGGTTCAAATTGCGGCTTTTTTTTCTTTTCATTTTCTGTTCAATGCGGGAGGGCAACCATCTGTGCCAAAAATCCTTCAAAACGTGCGAGTACGAGAAGAAAAAGACCATTTACATGAATGAACTGGGACTTTTCTTCGCCGTGAGCGTGGTCACATGTCTTCAATGTTCTTTACAGGTTTCATTTGAATGCAAACATCAGACGAGCTGGGATCGTCTCACTGCAGGTCACTTGTGCTACTCCTGCAGGAAAAAAAAGGCATCAACAGCAGACAGCTCTTTGTCAGGAAATCACATCAGTCCCTCATTTCACCCACAAATTTTCAAGATTATCGAAGAGGAGTACCTGTTGCCATGGCAACAGGGAGGCTATTTCACCAGCGGTGGTGATGCTGATTGGTCTCGTTTATGGCCCTCGAAGGTATCTGTGTGCGCCTCGTGCATAGTAACCGGTTTATCTGTGGAGAAACGGCGGTGCAGACGCACTGGAAGGAAACACAGTCAGTCACACTAACGACACGATCGATATGATTTTAATTCCTTTGTGTCTTTGTACAAGAGAACCATTCCTCAGTTGTCCTTTTACGACTGACTTTTGTTGTAATCGGCAGATGGTCAGAGGTAACTCGGTCAGTATACTGAAGCGGAGGAAATTCAATGTTTGCCTGTGAGTGAATCGACTGCTGCTTAACCTGCTTGATAAACAAGTACATCATCGATAGAAGTTACTTTACGTGGGTCTGCTTTGAAAAACATAGTTACTGACAAATACGTCTGATTAAAGCAATTAACTGCTTCCTCAAATTAGTGGAGTCACTTAGGAGGTAAAATCACTTTTGATCACTTCCCTCTGGCCATTCTCAGTTGTATTAGTGTAGAGTTGTTGTGATTCATCAGCTGAGATTTAACCAATGTGTGTGTCAGTCTAATGATTCCCTCATTAAAGGTTCACCCACGTTTGATACTAAAGACGAGGAGTCAATTCCGTCTGTCTACCGAGTTCATTACATGTGTAATTTGGTACGTTTCGAGGGAGCTCATAGATGTGCAGCAAATGGAGTGATACCACTGATGACCCGTGGGGGCAGTGTTGTGTATTATCACTCATGCAAAACGAACAAAAAAGAAAACGAATAAATTAGCACAATAGCATACGTCTCATCTTCATAGATCAGTTTCATGACGATGCTTCATTTTTGTTTTTTCTCCGTTCTTGATGTCACAGCGCCACTACAGGCTTGGTATTGAAACTACAGCATTTTTGGCGTTTTTTTAATGTCGATTGATACGTATTCTTTTTGTGTTGTTATCAGGTCTTTCAACGAACAAATTTATAACGACAAGGTCACGCCAAACTATGAATTTTCAAACAACAGCCAGCATTTAAATGTAAGTTAATGTATGTCTGAGGTTGCAAATGTATTCTAGGTACTGTAGGACATCTGAGTATGAGGACTGTGTTAGTTCAGGAATAATAATAATAATAGTAATGATAAAACACTTTGAAAAAATTTAAATACAAGCGTTGCATGCACTCTTGTACGTCCAAGATGAATGTAAAATCATTTGAAATTCTCCAACGCCTCAGATTATATCAGTCAATAACCAGAGAGGTGAAGGTTAGAAATACAAGCTGAAGACAGATCATTTGTCAACAGTGTTGTGTTCTTGTTTCCAGCAGTGGAACTAAATATGTAACAAGTAGATGTTCTCTCAGGAAACAGACGGAACGCTATAAAATGGACACTCTACATACTGCTGTACAGTGTTGTGTCTCCTCATCTGAAGAGGCTTGTTTACCAGAAGAGGACTGAAAAGGTCCGTTCACACAGCATGAGCCTGCTGCAATCAGACTAATGGGCCAATGAGCAGAGATTAAAAAAAACCTTGACATGTCTGCATTATCAACAGTGGCATTGATTTTTTTTCCATTTTTGCCCTTATCATAGATTATAAGTTGATTTTCACCTCATCATATCAGTGATGTGCCCCAAAATGTCATTTGATTTAGAGCACTTGGTTCCCTAAAGTGAAGAATGTATAGCACAGCCGTATTTTGATATTTTAGCGACTTTTATTGAATTGCAAATATTTGGATTATAAAATTGATTTTCATTCAAAAATGATTCAATCCATTCCTCAGACATCAATAATAAATGAAACTCATTTCGACTCTGACGACATTATTCAATTCACGGAGGAGGCGACTACAAATTTTCCAAAGCAACACAAAGTGAGTGTTAAAATTCACACCGGACGAGTCGCAGCGTCTCTATCTGCACATTTCAATGAAACGAGATGTCGGGATTAATCAGCGACGACCTTCAGCTTCGCTGAGTTCGCATTCTCATCAGGAATTCTCCAAAATATGACAAGAAGGGGATCATCGAGCGGCTAAAGTCCAACCTCAAACAGAAACAAGTAATTATTTATTTGTTCTCCAGCATGTCTGCTGCTCTCAGTGTCGCAGTGTGACGACCAAACTGAAGCTGGTCTCATATTTTAGAAATTTGAAAAAAGTGCTCACTTGCATTTTATGCAATTTTCACTACAAAGATTTCTTTATTTCTACGTTGTTGTTTTTTATTGAAAACAATTGAAAATGCAATCTTTAAGACGCAGCAGTAAAAGAAAAATCTTAATAAAACAAACAATAGGGCAAAATCTGTCCATATAAAAGCAGCATAACATCATTATTAATGTAAAATTACCAAAATGTTTAAAGTCTAGAATCATAACTATTACGATGTAATATGAGTTTAGTGGAAATTTGGATTTTACAAGACTAGTACACTATGTTATGTGGATTTTACAAAATTTGAATATGACAGTACGTTTGACTGTCAATCTCCACCTGGATTAGAAGTAACGCTGTACAATGTAGTACTTCAAAATGCAAAACCAATGCCTTCAGTCAACCAAGAAATATTACTGGAGCAGCATCCCCACACCTTCTAATGTCAGGTACAGAACTAAACCTGAAAATCTGACTACTGGCTCCTTACAGCCCAAACTAAAATAACAAAACCACAAATTCCCAAACCTGTTTGGCAAAAAAACAAAGAAATAAGCTACACGCCAAACCTCAGCCGGCCCAGCTGCTTGTCTCTCCCTCTCAGCTCTTTGAATTCCTCAGCTGCGATACTCTACCTGCAAACAAATTGTCCTCAGGTGTGCAACCAGCAGAGGGAAGAGGAAGACCAGCTGGGGGAGAGGAAATGCTTCATGTCACCTTCCCGTGGGTCTGTAAACGATTCTCTGCTTTCCCCCGCTGCGTTCCAGTTGATTTCTAGCAGCTCCAGCGGCTCGTAGCAACATTCGGGCTCCGTTTACACAACACTTCGAGTGAAAACCTTGTTTTTTTTGTCAGTAAAGTTACAGCAGCGTTTTGAAAACGATTTCACCTGAAGGGGCAAAAATGCTGAAAGCTATGTAGTTAGCATGCCAGGCCAGGAGATGGCGCTGTTTTTGTAATGAAACCGCACACTGGAACCATTAACAATGGGAGCACACGGACATTCATATGTGGAGACAACAAAGCTGGATTGTTATTATGGTCGCTGTCAAAATAAAAGCACCAAGTCCCAGGAGAATATGGAGTCATGACACTCTGGAGGAAAATGTTTGTGCATCTTTATGTATAGATGAATTATTTACTACGGCCGTACTTCCTCCGTCTTCATGGCGGTGGTGTCGGAGCATTTTGAAAAAGTTGAGTTTTCAATGGATTCGAGCACCGTTATCGTGTAAACGGATAAAACGCAACGCAGGTTTTCAGTTTTCACTAGAAACTCTTGTGCAAACGGAGCGTCAGACTCGGGTTGTCTGCCGTTGCACATCAACTGTCTGCGAGCGCTTCTCACTTTATGACAACAGACTACAGACTTGGCACATAATAATAACAGAATATAAGTTTGGGTGTTTTTGAATTTTTCTGTTTGATTTAAGCTTTTACTGATATTTAACACCAAAATACACTGAAATATGCAGTGCAGAAAAATATTTCTTAAAAAAATAAAGCTTTTTACATTGTGAATGAGAATTAAGAGGCTTCACAATGTGTAGAAGTGAAGTGTAAAACATAATATTGATATTTCAAGCATATTTCTTTGCCCCTTTTAGCAAATTGCTGATGATGAAGTTGTCAAAACTCCTTTGTGATTTTTAACTCGTTGACTGTTTTGTTTCCATGAATTCGTTCCCTGTGTTGGAATCTTTGCCAACTTTAATAAAAGCGTCAAAACCTTTTTGTTTCTGACGTTTAACGTTCTTTTTTGGCACGGGAGTCGAGTTGAACTTTTTTGTTGGCGTTTGAGGCGACGCTGCTGAATGTGACTTTTGGGATAATTAAAGTTTTTGTTTTGGAATGAAGCCCCTCAAGCTGTTTGTCTCTTTTAGTTCAACAGCTTGTCGAGGTTTTAAATTATTGAGAAAGTGCAGCCAATGAGCGCTACTTGTCATTTTAAAGTGTGTGCACGTTTTTTTTGTTTTTTTTTAAACTGCTTTCCTCTGATGCTCGACTCTGTGTTAATGGGTGATCTGTGATATTTAGTCCCGGCAGGCCTGGGGGGGGGGGGGGGGGGATAAAAGCTCTTCCTAAAGCCCATCATTAGTCTGCGGGTATTGAAACAGCCTGAGCCACAAATCTAATCACAGATCGCCTGGTGTCATGGGAGCAAGCTCAAGATTACAGCGTGCTTGAAAAGGTCTTCACTGACATGATGTACAATAACACAATATGAGGTTTAGGCTAAACAGCAGTTTTTTCATGAGAAAATAAGTTCTGGTTTGAGCCCATTAAAGTAGAATATCTCTCCATGTTTGCCCGGTGATGGACGGGGAAACTTTGCAGGCGGCATGATTTACTAACGACTCTGAGAAAAAGTTTGCTTAATTGTATGTTAAAGCAAATAGATGTTGGTGGATGAAGTTCTGGAATATTTTGGAGCATTGCAGCAAATAAATCTTTTATTTGTTCAAAACACACGAACAATCTCGGAGACGATCACTCGCAAGGTTAAAATTCAAGTACAACAAAGTAGAGAATCGATCGTTCCCATGTAAACGGCCTTAGAATCAGGATTCAGTATTTGGACCGTCGGAGGAAACTGATTCACGCAGAGACAAAGAGGAACATGCAAACTCAGCACACAGACCCACGAGCCTGGGCTGGGTTTGAACCAGGGATAGATTTGCTGTGAGGTGCACATGTGAACCACTACACCACTGTACGTCCCGTTTAAGAAAAAATGATTATGAATGAGTATTTGGTGTCGCCACCACTTCAGTTTTTAACAAGCATGAGCGACTCGACTATTACAGGTAATGAATAGAGTTAAGTGATAAACATTGTCATTTACCGTTAAAAGCTTAAAGCAGCGGCTAAAACTTTCCTATTCATGTGATTCATTCGTCTACTGGTCAGACATTAACTGCATTATCAGCTGCTGGATGAGAAGCGACAAGGTTTCAGTTTTCATCTTTGAATTGCGTCTGTCTCGTCCGCCGAGCTGAAAATGCCACCGGCCTGGTTACGACAACCGGCAAGAGGTACAAGACACCCGGGAGGTCGGAGCCGAGAGGAGCGCCCCGTAAAGTCGACACGACATTGCCACCGGCTGTAATAAGGTCACTTCTCGGCCTCTGTGTGTTTGGAAATGTGACCTGCAGCTGAGAGCCAGAATGTGACCAACAATCCCACATCAGCCAGCAGAAAACACGTGCATGCGTTTCTCTTTATGATGCGGGGGTTTGTTGTAAAAAGGCAGATTCAGACTGTGATGAGGGAGACGTATAAATCAATAGAAAAGCCGTACAGCATGTCTGAAAATTGAAAGGGAGATTAATAAATTATGAAACCCAATCATTACACAATAATCTCAAATAAACACATCCAAACGACCTTTTTCAAAAAGGTCTTTCACCACAGTTCATTTTCATTGTTTTGGTCTTCCTTGCATATATTGAAGAGTGCACACTTGCTAGTTTCACATCATAAGTAATTCTACATTCGTTGGTAAATTATAAAACACATTCTTTCTAATTTCTGATCCACATGTTTGACTTGATCAGCGATCAATGCTAAAATCTGTCGATCGATACCAAATTATCGACACCGCTGATACCACATGTCTGTTGTTGGATCGACTCATCATGTCAAAATATCGATATTTACATTGTCCTCATTAAAAAAATGTGTCCTTTCATCGAAGTTAATATAATGTTCAGCTGCTATTTCCTGTTAATATGCTTTACTGGTTCTACGAGTGACGACTGAGGCTCCTCGTTTGTACGTCATGTCCGAGGCTGAGATGTGTTCAGATACTGACTGACCACTAACACAGTCACGTTTGGAGCTGAAATGAGGGATAAGTGTCTCTTTAAAAACTCTTAATATAATATAAAATACCTTCAATTCCTTTCTATCGCCACATCAGCTCGAGGTTACCCTCACACTACAGGATCAGATAAGAGATCAGTGGTGTCGCACTGCACTGGTTCCCCATCCTTTTTTTCTTATTTCCTTGCAGAGAGACTGCAGATCCATCTGACCTCTGATCGGTCAGAACATTACGGTAAAGCCACACAAACACTCTCAAAGAACACACAAAAGCAGGAGCCTTAAAAGTAAAAACACGAGGCGCTTTCCTAGATCTGCTCTAAATTCGAGAAAGGTTCTCATGGTTTCCTTTGACCTTTGCAAATCCAACATAAACAACAAAACCCCCGTGTGGTCACCTGATGGCTGTCTCTGACAATGGCCTTGAAACATGTGAAGGTGGATAAAGTCAATATTATAATGACACGAAGCAAGAAACATCTGTACTTTTAGAAGACAGAGGAGTTGATGTTCTCTGTCTGACTGCTGTTAGAAAGATATTCTATTCCTGCTCCAACTGCATATTTTCCCTTTTTCTTTGAAACAGTGAAGTTTGAAATCCTTCCCTCTTGGGAGATGAACACAAACTTTTAACATCCTGCATGAACCTCAGCACTTTCTTATAGAAAAATATGTGTTTATCACATAACCTTTACCGGGGAACTACTTTATTCCCAATCCTCCATTTCAACGTAAACTCAGCCATCAGAGACACAAAGTAAAACAACATAAAACAACTTTCCCATAATGTACGAGGAGGTGACAGAAGATAGAGAGGGAGAAAGCAGGCGCTCGCCGCTGTGTGCATGCACAGTGTGTGATGCTGATGAGGAGATTCATGGCTCCGCCTCCCCACCTGCTCCCACCGTGTATTTCTGTCTCCACTGGCGATGCTCGACAGCGAGTGCAGGCATGCACACACTGGTTTGTGTTCAAGTCAGGTCAATGTCATCATGCCCAAAAGTGATTTAGCTCATGACAAAGCAGCTCTGCCGTGAAACTTCAGGAAGGGAGGGTGCTGAAGCCTCAGAGCAAGTCCATTAATCCTGTGTGCTGTATTAGTGTGAGCCCTCTATGAACTGTACCAACACCACATACAACCAGTCATTTGATTATTAAAGAGGGAAACCGAAACAAAATTCTTCTTCCATTGTGAAAATATTCGGGAAATTCCTTCTCTGCCGATCTTGTTCACAGTCAACTTTAACTATGTATAATAGGAGCAATGGGCTGCCGTGGTGTGGCGCCCGGCAGTCAAAGGACCCACAGTGGTAACCCACCGGCTCTGGGATTCAACTGACCACTACACCTCCAAGTTTGGTTATGATATAACTTTTCATCAAAATACCATCCAAAGAAGGATTTGATTGGCTGAAGCAACTTCAACTTCACCTAGTGGCAGACTGTTTTAATGCAGTTATAGTCCAGTAATCTAGCAGGCTTCATTTTGTTGTATACTTCAGTTTCACGACAGACCACAGTGACAAATACATATTTATTAGTGTTGTATTCGGGGCTTCACGGCCACTTGGTTTGAGGACATTCTGAAATAAACTCAAAGCAAGATGAGATGAGGTTTCGATATATCAACGTTAGAGGATCGTATCACTACTCCTGATTCTACTAGTAGGTCTGTCCTCATTTATTCTATGATTACTTTGAGCCCCCATCTAAACCACCACTGAGCCAAATGTTTCCTAGTTCAAAGTTCATTCTTACTTGCTTCATTTAATATGCTTTCTAGTCAAAATGAATGGGTGAAATAATGTAGTTACTTGAACTGTTTTCTCTGGAAAAGACTAGAAATGCTGTGTCTCGTTGAATTGCATTCAAATACGAGGCCGTCAAGCCGAAGCTTCAGCTGCAGGCGAATTGGGTGACCTTCACTGTCAACCTGGCATCAAGATCACAAAACCAACCACTGAGTCGATTCAAAGACTCAGACATTCCCCCCAAAACGGAAGCCTCTTCTGATGGGCTCCTGTGCTTTACAGGAGTTGAGCACACTCGGCTACCGAGTCCATTTTTAGCTGATAAATAATGGGAAATGCAAAGAGAGAAAGTGGGACGGATGCAGACCGATACAGAAAGGAAAGGGAGCAGATGTGGCCTTTGGGCAGAAACTGCTGAATCACCACGTCTCTTCTCATTACTTCATCCCGTCGTGAACCTGGAGCACTTTCTCCAGAGCCACACACTCAGAGCGCCGTCCATAATAAAAGGCAGGAGGAGACAGCAAGGGGGAAACGGACGGAAAAAGAGGCGCATCGACAAATAAAGGCTGGAAAGGAAAGGACACCACGCAGACCTCCTGAGAAACCACTAAAAGGGAGATTCCCAGATTCTGCCACTCTCTCATCCTTAATCCTCCCTTCGGTGCTGATGATCACCTTCAACAGCCCTGGAGGGCGCCATCTCTCCCCCTTCCATCTCAATGGGCTCGGGTATGTTACGTAAAGGAAACACAGAACTTGCCAAGCAAACGCTCACATCATTAATTGCCTGAAAATAAAGTTTTCCGATCCTTGAGCTTTATTGCCGAACTCCCATCGTGGTCTCCACTTGTGTCACGGTCGGGGAAACTTCATCACTTTAGCTCAGTCAATATCTGGGAATGTGGAGAATGAGCTGATGCACGGGGGACAAAATACCTGCTTTTTTGTTTTTTCTTGGAGGTGGGGGGGGGGGGGGGGGGTGGTGTTATGCAACTGTCAGCTAACATCTAAATATGGATGTCAGTGTAGCTCATGCGTGTCTACATGGCTAATTTCATGTCAATCGCTGTTTGCGCTCATGTCTTCTGTTGGTAATCTATGAATGTCTTCCATCCATCCATCCATCCATCCATCCATCCATCCATCCATCCATCCATCCATCCATCCATCCATCCATCCATCCATCCATCCATCCAAATGTGACACCATTGAGTTTGATGCGTTGGCGGAGGGCATTATCAAATATATCGAAGCCTTAAATCCAATAAATAAATTTGTCAAAAAGACAAAGGCAGTATGAGAGATGACTTGTCACAAGGTCAAAAATGTGGTTAAAAAGAAATCATAAAAAAACCAGAAGTAATTTAGATGACATTGCAAGATCTGAGAAGGTTTGCAACACGGACAATAATGTGTGAGAAAAGTTGGCAAATAGACGTCGTGTTGAGCCAGTTGAAAAAATGCCTCAAACCACGTCTGACAGAATCAGTCATAAAAAAACCCAAACAAATCTATTCAGAGTTTTGAAATCACTTTGCACATTGTCGACTAATCTATAGGTAAAAACTCCTCTAGATGACGAAATCAATAGTGTGTGATTTGGCACATGTTTTTAAAACAGTATTTCGCAAATGTGCGCTGGTTTTATACATGCAAACTGTTAGTAGATCAGATCTTTTTGGCTCTTTGTGGCTGAAGCGAATCCCTGCTGATTATGAGTGAAAGGACGATACACAATGGACAAGTCACCAGTCCATCATGGCACAAACACAGACACACACAATCACTGACTCTCATACATATTGTCAATCTAAAACCACCAATTAACCCCCAGGCTTGTGTTTGAACTGTGGTACTTCAGGAAACCCCATGAGTAGTTAAGCAACGAGGAAAACAGGTTTTTTATTTACCCCAAAAAATACAAGATACAAACTTAAGTTTCTTGGATGATAAAAGTGGTCAACGGAACACGTCAGCATAAAAGATTCTCTGATCTGTTGCCACTTTGCAGAATGACGCCTAACACCAGCAGGGTAACTCAAATAGAAAAACATAATTAGTACAACAGAAATGTGGAAATGACAGTCTGTCAATGTGAAAATGTGTGCACTCCATTTAAACAGTGTAAGACAAGGAGGAATACATTATAAATAAAAGGAATTAATCAAAAGTGTGGCGTGGACATGAAATGTTTGGGGTGTGGCTGTCTGCAAATCAAAGAAGGAAGTGAGGTGAGGCGAGTGTGAATGGCATCACCCTCAACCTTTACTGTGGGAACTTGTCCATCACAAACACACAGGAAGAACATGCAGACTTCACAATCCCGTAGAAAGAGTGCTAACCACGACACCACTCTATAGCAAATGTGTTCCCCAATAAAAAGCTTTAATTGTCTTAAATTTCAACTCCAGGTCTAATGAAATGATTGTTATTGCTTTCAAAACGCCGCTCCACCTGCTCCCAGCAGCTATGAATTAAGTCACCCTTGATATTCACGTATACTTCAAAAGTAGAGTTTCTCCCGTGGTATTATTCCCAGAAATCCGTGTCCTGGGAGCCGGCAATATCTGTAATTAAAATGTGACCCACTGCCATTTTTAGAGCTGCAAATCCATGGGAGAGTCAGCCTTTTAGTGCAATTATTAATAAGGACTGAACCACTATAGTGGTTCAGCTGGCAGAGTGGGTTGTGTGTTGGACACCCTATCAGACCAACTGTCCTTGAGCAAGACAATGAGCCCCAGTTTGGAAATGACTCAGACAAACTCCGCCTGCTAATTTATTATTCTGATCGAGCATGATAAATATATTCTACTCTGGCTGGACTCCTTAGAAAGTCACCAGGGACTCTTAAATGTCTCCCATTCAAACAGCCCAAGGTCGTTCGTGTGGGCGTTGTTGTTTCTGAGTTAACACTCGTCGTAAATTTAAAAGTAAAAACTAACCTTGAGAATTAAGAAGATGAGACCAAACTTGGACTGACTATCGTAAAGTATAGTATATGATGCATCACTTGAAATCTCAGACTTGTTATAATCTAAGTGGAAATAACCATCCATCAAACTAAAGAAAAAAAAATCAATTAAACCCTCTGGTTTTAAGATGCGTTAAAGGGTCCTAGGGACCTGGAGCTAATCCCAGCTGGGCATTTGGCCAATGGAAATGTACACCTTCATCATGTCCATCCATCCGTCTCTGAGTTCAACCGGCATTTACTCCTTGGTGTGAGACAATCTATGTGTGGCGTGTCTCCTGAAGCAGCTTTAATCACGAAGAGGCGGGATACACAGACATATTCTCTTGTGATTGTATTTCAAAACCCTCTCAATGCCAAGTATCACAAAGCAAAGTGTTTTAGTTTTAAAGAAATCGACACAGTTGAGCAAGGAAGGTGCTGCGTGACTGACTTACAGTGCAGAGGGAGCATTCCCAGTGTGATTCTGTGTTTTCCATGTTATATTACTGAGAGCTTCAAGTCTGCTCGTTGCTGGGTGGAAAATCAATAACATTTAGCTGAATGCCTCTTTGGCCCTGATGCCTAAAGGAAAGCTCGGTCTGAAATCTCCCCCTCTACACCGAAACAACAACATTAATATTTATCTTGAGCTCTCTGGATGAAAAATTGCTTGAAAAATAATTCCGGTAAAATTCATAATGGAAAATTCACTGTATTCTGGATAAAGTTGAAATTAGTTTAACTATTGACTCTTCTCCCTATGTTGTTTCATCATTTCTTAAACTTGATGTGTAGGATCACATGAACCACAGCCATGCATTATATATACACGTATATCTATATATTGCAGCATTTGCTTGGCAGAAGTTGGTTCCATGACTGGAATTAGACGTCGTTACGAACTCGCTCGATAACAATTTGCACACTGCTTACGTACCCTGTAAGTTTGGAGTCATCATGACTCCCTCTGCATAAAAACCACGGCACACTACATAATTTGCATTTGTTACAAATCTGTGAAAAGAGAAAATTATCCAAAGAATCCAATAGAAATTCTATGATGCGTACAAGAGTTCGAGGTTTGCATCAAAGCGAGGTTGTCGTTGGTGTGAATCCCGGTTGGGCTCGACGGCCTTTCCAGAGTGTGCATGTTCTCCCTCGGTGATTTCTGCAGGTACTCACACATCAATAAAATGCATTTGAGGGAAATTGGTGAATCACAACTGTCTGTAGGTGTGTGAAGTGTGTGATTGTTGAGTGATGGACTCGTGACCTTTTCGACATGCATTCACCCACAGTCCACTGGGATCAGTCCCACTGAACCTATGACCCCCCCCCCCCCCCCCCCCCCTACTGGACGCAGCAGTACCACTGCTTTGCTTGTATTTTGAATGTTGTAACTTTATTTTCTCGATACAAGCAGTTGTTTTTGGTTTTGTCTGTAATTTGGGGCGTACAACTAACAATAACAAACAAAAGGAAGGCTGATCCATGATTATTAAGTATTACTAAACCAAAATATAAAGTAAAGTTTATGGAGAACGGTTTGTTCCATTCTCCAGAATTACAAGACCTTGACTGACGCGGAGCAAGAACAGTAGCTTATGAACAACGTATGACCAAATCAATTTCATTAGGACGTGCAGTGCATCAGTGTTGAGCAGAATTGGATTGAATTCATGTCTTAGACCTCCAGAGCAGTTTTCTTTTGGGAGAAAATCAATTTGCCAACATTGGCTGTAAAACAATATGTAAAACAAGGCTTTTCATGATATGTAGTTAAACGTTGGAAGGTTTATCAAACATTGAGCGTATAAACCATCAATAATCTGACTCGACAGTTTCCAGTCAAAGAAGACAGATACTGAACCGCTATGTTCCCTGCAGATGTCACAGATGTAGGAAACGTGTGAAGATGAGCCGTGCATTCAAGTCCTTCCCTCGTGAATTACGGCTGCAGAGTCTCACATTCAGACGCGCTCGCATCCCGGAACGGCAGCCGTCCAATCATAAGCCACTGAGCATTCACAGTTTGAGCTGCAGGATTACCATAACATCAATCCGCCATTCACGCTCAGCCAGTACGGCGTAGTGGAGCTTGAGTATTCATGCATACGTCGCACATGCATAATGCACCCTCGTGAAGATAATCCTGCGCTGATAGTGTGAGAAACCGTTTGGTGCGAATGTTGAACCTTTGGTGTCTTTAACTCGGGCTTTGCTTGTCAGTGGTGGTTTCCAATACCGCAGGGTTATACCTTAGAAAGCACAAATCTCTGTGGCTGTGCAGGTACTCGTGTTGTGTGAGGACTGGTTTGACTGAAGTGTAAAGTGAAGTGTTAATACTGACTTTGTAGAAGTTTAAACAAAGTGTCATTCAGTGTGTTTTACTGCTTCCAAAATCATCCTGGTAAGATTTCAAATGAGGTTCAATTAAAATCGAAGGGTAGATCATAGAAGGTGAGACGTGTCACATCGATACTGCAGCCCTTAACTGAGAATTTAAACCTTTTGAATATGAGAGGAGCAGACAAACAGCATCGAACAATGCACGTAAATATAATGTAAAAGCTAATAAATAAAGGAGACGCTTCCCTGTGAGAATATATCTCACTTATTTGAACATCCTCCAAAGAAAAACACCAACCAAATGGATGATCAAACTATACAACAAATGAAAGCAGATCAAGAGAATATGATGGTATATCATCTTTGAACTGATTATTAAAAGATAAGTTCAGTCTATTTAAGTCTTTGTGCCACAAAACCCAGTTTTTGGGGGGCTGGGTTTGATCTTTAGTGTGCCAGACCAAAAGAATTACAGCATAATAACTAATGAATTCTGAATTAAAACTGTAAATATTATTATTATTATTGGAGGTATGAATAACTCTACCATCAATGAAATATCTTTCAATATATTTTATTGTTACACTGGCTCCTTGTGAAAAATGCTGTTAAATATCCATAAATCGACATCTTTATTTAAATGCATTTGCTTTAAATTGTGCCCCAAATACATAAAATGACTTAATTTGTCTGTAGAAATCTGCTTAAAGATCTTGCCGCCTCAGTGTTTCCACTAATGTTGACCAACACCTAGCACTTCTCAGGTTGCATCATTTCTGCAGCTTTTGTTTTCACAAGCTCTCGCTCACATTATGGATTTGATGCTGATGCTTCAACCTTCATCTGCCACATCACTGAACTCTCAGCTTGAGCTTCAATGATTTCATGTTGTCAGCTGTTCGTATAGAAACACTGTGATCCCCACTGAATAAATCAATCATTAATTACTCTGATTGAAACATGGAAGTCAATGTGTTTTTTTAAAAAAAGAATTATTACCCTGGATGCGGCTCTGTTATATATTGAGACTCCTGATTCCGGCTTTAAGTCTCCCATGGCCCTCATGTGAGGCCTATGTTATAGAAAATCCATCACAACACTTCTCCAACATGCATGTACACGTCTTTTAACGTCAGTGTCTAAAATATCATGGAAATACAAACCCGGCTCCATCGCAGACGTTTCGGTTTTATTTGGATTTTTCCAACTCTGCTCCATCAAGTGATGGCAGTCCAGTGGTATCATCACGGATCCTCACTGTTTTACGAGTTGTTGGGTTGAGAAACGAAATTGAGTTTATGATATTCAGAAAGATTTTCAGTTCCATTTATCAGGTCTGCTGGTGAGTACTGCCACGGACGACTAATGTCAGCTCATTCATTGAATTGCTGCACCACTCTGAGCCTCCCTGGAGGTTCTGGAACCAACTGGGGGGTAAATTGGATATGAGGCCGCAGATAGATGGCGTATCGAGATTTAAAAATAGATTCACTTCTCGACATTTATAGACATTCCAGTACGAAGTTCTTACTGATCTTTAATTATCACTTTTGAGGAAGGTGTACCACAGAGAAAAGTCTGTGAATGTATGAATAAATTAGAAATTCTGACACACTCTTGAAATTCTGACCACCAAATGCCTTCCGTGTCAAAGTTCATGTTGTCCCGGAGCTGAAACCATCGCAGGACTCCTTGTTAATATTTATCGGCCCGTTTAATTCTCATTCTTAACTTGGGGAGTTGTAAACATCATGAAAAATCGACCACATCGCTCCATGTTCAGTTTTACAAGCAGCACTAAACTGTGGTGGTGAAACGATGACACTGTGCAGCGTTCATTAAATTCAAAAGGTCAAAAGCGTCTCGTGTGAGTGACAGATTTTCACGTGGCCACACAATAGAAGATTGAACTACACTTAGATAATGGCACCATTTGATTACGTTGTGAAATTCTTCATCAACATCCAGACAAAATTTTTTTTTTACAAAATGTGATTTGTAGAGAAAAGCAAAGCAGCTATTTTACCGAGTCGATGGCTCCTTGCAATGTTTCATTCAGAGCTCCAGTGTGATATACATCTTAATAGCATCATGATTATATCTTAGTCAACTTGTGCTGAGGGATGCTGTGTGTGTGTGTGTGTCAAGGGATGACACCCACACCCACACACACACACACACACACACACACACACACACACACACACACACACACACACACACACACACACACACACACACACACACACACGGCAACATGACTTTGCACACACGGGATCATTAAGACAGATTAAAAAAACAAAAGCCAGACTCAGGTGACAGCGATGGGTGGAGGCGTGTGTGGATCCAAACCCCAGAGAAGAAGCTTTCCTGTCTCTTCAGATTAATAGAGCTGTTTCTATTTTTGGAGCGGCTTCAGCGAGAGAGCGGAAAGCATTTTAATACAAAGAGATGAGATCAACAGAAAAAAAATTGCAGCGGAATCCAGTTGTGTGTGTGTGGGTGTGTGTGTGTGTGTGTGTGTGTGTGTGTGTGGCTACACCACAGGAACATGCAGGCTTTTATTCAATGTGATCATGTCAGCATGAAGCAGATGCACACACACACACACGCACACACACACACACACACACACACACACAAGGGGGTGTTTTTAACCACACCAAATCTACAGCCACTTCCAAAACACACTTTGACCCCGTTCTCTAGGGGTCAACGAGAACTTCCGGCTTCACTCAAACGCCACATCCAGCCATGTCAGCTTCCCATCAGCCATCTGGACGGCGCTCGCTCGAGGACTCACCATTCATGCTGAGGCTCGTCGATGACCAACAGAATCTTGAATTTCTTGGAGAGGGAAGGCGACGGGGCCGACTGCTCCACGAACCCGGCGGCGGACGCAGCCGTCTGTTTGACCGCGTTAGTGATGGAGCTGAAGGAGCTGAAGAAGCCGGAGGAACCACCGGAGGAGGACTGGGCCTGCTGAGGCTGCTGAGCCAGCTGGGACGGACGCCGCTCCTGAGCCGCCGGGGAGCTGACCGGCGCCTGGGCCGGCGCCGGAGCTGCAGTCGGGGACTGGACCTGGGCCGGAGCCGTGGCGGGGTCTGCGCCCTGCTGGGACGGGGACGAGGCGCCCGGGGGAGGAGGAGCAGGTGGGTCAGGCCTCTGGAGGTCGGACATGTAGCCGTTGGGCAGGTTGGACATGAAGCTGCTGTCCGAGAGGCGGCGTCGCAGGAAGTTCATGGCTGCAGTCGGAAGGTGCTTCTCTCAGTCGTCCAGCCGGCTTCTCCTTCTGAATTCTTTCACCGGAGTGGAAGCAAGAGAGGGAAATCAGTCCAAATGATGGAGGGATGCGTGATGGAGAGCTGCCGTGCTGCTGGGAGGATGGAGAGCAGGGAGGAAGGGAAAGGAAGGATGAAGCGCTGGATAACAGCTCTGGTCCAGTCTTCAAGAGACAGCTCTCCAAAGTGCAGCCAAACCAGCAAGACGGCGTGTGCGTGCCTGTGTGTGTGTGTGTGTGTGTGTGTGGCGTTCCTCCTCCGGAGCCTCACGCCTCCTTGCAAATTGTGTGTGTGTGACGTGTGAGAGTGTGTGTGTGGTGTGTGTGTGTGTGTGTGTGTATGTGTGTGTGTCTGAGAGAGAGTGAGGTGTGGTGTCGCCCCCTTCGGTGAGGTGCTGGCGCTCTCCCTCCTTCCTCCTGAGCTGCTGCAAGCCGAATGCACTCAAGAGATGCAGCTCTCTCTGCTTCTCTCACCCTTTCATTCGCTCACACTCCCTCTGCCCTTTTCCCTCTCTCGCTCGCTCTCTCGCTCGCTCTCTCGCTCACTCTCTCGCACGGCAAGCTCACTGGCTGTCTCCCCCTCCCCCCTCGCCTCCTCCTCCTCCTCCTCCTCCTCCTCCTCCTCCTCTCTCCTGTCATCATCCTCCTACATCATGGGCTACGTTTGCGTGTCGTGCTGCAGCCTTGTAACTCGGCGTGCCGTGTGCAACCAGTGGAAGGGGTTTCCTGCGAGTGTGCAGAAGGTGGAGTTCACAGATGGAAATACCATCCACCCCGCGTGCCCTGCAAGCCACACCTCCTCTATCCATCCATCCATCCATCCATCTTCCTGCCTCCTGCTCGACATGTCGTCCTCTGTTTCCCATTGTTGTGTGCGACGGCGCTGATGCACTTTCATGACATGGATTCCAGTAGAGCTGAAAAAAGAAGTCCTCTGGCAGGATTGTAACCGTGCCAGTATTTTATCCTTAAATGCATGCGCCATAATTCAAGGACAGAGATTATCTAGTCTGTGTAATATAGTTTTCTCTCACTCTCTCTCTCTGCATCTCCACAACATTTTCATCAATCTCTTATATGCATGAATATTTTTCATTCCATGTTTATTTAATAGAGGAGATCTGTTGTTTTGGTTGCACGGTGGGTTTTCTTTTGCATCTATATCAAACAGTAAAGGTGGATCAGAATGTCAATCCCACAAAATTGGGATTTGTGTCTGACGAAACTGAGAAAACTGACTTCATTTGAACAGGATAGGGTTTACCCACATAGGGCAAGATGATGAGAAATCCATTGATTTTAACTGTCTTCCATCAATCAATTCCGAATTGCCTGGTTGTTACTGGTGGTGTACGGTGATTGCTCTCACTTCTCAGTGAGAATATCCAACATGGCACCTTCCTCTGCAGGGCTGCATGTCCCCCCTGTGCATTTTGCCACAGTCAAGAATCGTCCACTTGAGGTTAAGTGGCGACTCTAAAATCATCCATAGGAGTGAGTTTGCATGTGTCTGATTGTCTGATTGATTGGCCCCGTAAATAAAAACCGCATTTCTTAGAAATAAAAGATTTTTTGCAGTCTGATTATCTCGTGGTGTAGTGGAAGGTATAGTCGTCACATTCGTTCACTGAGGACACATATTCTGTGAATGATGTTCGTGAAAAATCTTTTACGATTTCATTCGATTATTGGCCATATTTACATTGGATTACTGCCGTTACAGGGTATCTCTGCTCGATTAGACTGCTTGATGTGTTTTTAGCTGCTTTTTTATGTCTACAACAAGAGCAATCACTAATGATCTTATTGTCTTATCTTATTGCCATTTACGGACCCTATTAAAGAAAAAAAAAATGTTTTTCCCATGTTTTATGTTATATCCATGGGTTTATTAAAATTCCCAAATTTCTTCTTTTTTCCATTTGTAAAATGATGTGCATTTTTGTTTTATATATTTCTTTTTTAAAGCATCTCATGTTTGAGGTCATTAGTTAATTCTACATAAAATAGCATGTGAAGCGTCACATTGCAACATCAGGAGCTTCTGCTGCTGCATCAACTCGAGCTGCCAGCAGTGGAACACACATAAAGTACAACTGGCTCCTGGAAATATGAAATCCTCAGACACTCTACCTGGAGCTTAAGGTGCCGATCAAATATCTGACTTTGACCGACTCTGACATCGTTTCTGAAGGTCTTAAAGTGCAGTGAAGAGCATTCATGGAAAGTATCACCTACCATGGGATGATGACTGGCACCTTTCTGTGATGACAGCAGTGATGTCAGTTTGTTGTCGGCGCAACTCAACTCGCCTCACTATGAACACACAGACACATACACAGACATCAGATTAAGAGCCGTTACAGAGTGTGTGTGTTTCAGACTGTGTGTTCCCTAAACAAACATCTCCCGCCTGTGCCAGGATTCGTTATGCATTCACCATTTCGGGGCTCGAGAAGAGCACGATTCCCGAACGCCGCCAGCAGCTGCAGTGTTTGCAGCTCTAAGCTTCACTTCAAAAAACAGCCGGGAGATGACAGGACAAAGAGGGAGAGGGAAGATTATTCCAGCGGGAAGAAAATCCCCCGGGCACACACACACATTAAGGAGAACTGTAGCATTAAAATACTGCAGTAAGAAAATGCACCGCTACAATACATCATCATCATCATCATCATCATCTCAGTGTATGGTAATACTTCCTAAAACCTGTGAAACATGAAATTAACCCATCAGTCAGTCCTTGAAATGAAATTTGACCTCTCACTCAATGTCAAGCTTTGATATTTCCTGAAACTCGGCTTTCATTTTTAACATTGCTTTGCTTATCCGCTGCGATCTCAATGAATGGAAATGTATTCCTTGACCTTTCAGGCACTGAAAGGTTTGTTTTCTTGTTCGCTTGCAGCCTGAACCACTCACGGCTCTTTTGAACTTTCAGCTGTTTTTCAGTCATAATTCTTCTTCTTCTTTTTTTTTTTTTGTTTTTAAACATGGAAAATTGTTGTAATTTGCAGGCGAGTGCAAAGCGCTGCTTGACACCCCACAATAATACATGGGCCGGCAGCAGTCGGCTGTCATTAACCCCTAGTCCAACTGGACTTCTGACTAAAGACCTGATTATTTCGCTTCTGGCACTGGAATCTATACGACGTGCATCGTGACTGAAATGTGCTGAGGACAGAAGACAATGGGTGAACATGTATAAATCAGTCTCCCTTTTAACTGAGGCGGCTCAGCGGTGACTTCCAGTGCAGAATTGGATCGGTGCTCAGTCTCCTTGCGTAACGTGCAGGATGCACATTTGTGGCGAGTCACGATGAGTCAGGCCCACCGAGGGGGGGTGGAGGGGGGTGGGGTGTGGGTGGGGGTGGGGGGGGGGCTGCGTTCAGCCTCGCAGAAGAGAGAGACGGAGTGAGTCACAGAGCTGCAGTGTGAACTATAGCGACATCCTGAGCCCGTCCTGGCCTCCATGTTTGGTGACACATATAAACGTCCCCAAACGGCCGTTATATAATGCGTGCGAGCGCCGAGCGACGCGGGGCAAAGGAAACACCAAAGGGAACAAACAACCACTGTTGGTCTTTGTTTATTTCTACATTGTTCTGGTCTCTCACTTACCAACACACACTGATACAAATCAGTCCATTTACACTCACAGCCACAAGCGATTTGGAGTTGCCGTTTACCTCAAGCTGTTGACAGACGGTGCAATTTTAGCAGCGTCGTACGTTTAGACGCTGCTAAACTGTGTGAACTGCAGTTTAGAATAAATGCATCGGCAGCGGCAACATTTATCATCTGATATTCCAATGGTGAACATTATACCCTTATATATACCTTCTACGTACGCCGCCGGCACCTTAAACATATAGAAACAAACAAATCGGACCATGAATGGAGACGTTTTTCTAAAAGTGTTGATGTGCAGAGAAAAAGTTTGGTGGATGAAGAAAGTGAACTTGGTCCAACATTTTACCTTCGGAAACAGCAATCTTTTGTTTGGTGCAGTTGTCAATTTGATTGTCACGTCATTATTTTCTGTCACATTTCTATTTGTTTTTAGGAGCTGTTGGTGTTTTGTTTTGTTTGTGGACCCTTTCCAAATGTGATCTCAAGCTATGATCTCAAGCAATCAGCCAACTCCTCTCACTTTATGACAATAAAACCAAAGGCTGCTGCCACGATGGCCCATTTTTCATCTGAAAATCACAAGCATGTATTTGGATTGTAGGCGGAAGCCAAGAAAAAAGAAAATCAGGCACCAAAAAGCAACGACTGTAGATTTGAACCCGGAGCCTTCTTGTTGTGAGGTGACAGAGCAAACCACTGAAGCACCATGCCACCTTTTCACGCACTGATTTTTTGGCTTTAGCCACCGTCTTCTGTGTTCTTAGTTATAGAATAGAATCATTACTGTCATTGATGGTACAGTTAAAGTTAAGTGAGTCATTGTAACACTCACACACACACACACACACACACATTCCTGTCATTTCATAATAAACCTTTATGGTTTGCGAAGCCACCTTCGCCACTGGATTCCAACTGCTTGTGTGTTTTCTGTGTGAAATAACTCATTATTCTGCACCAAACTAATGAATCATCCAATTAAACACACATTCATTCAGATAAAAAGAAAACAGAGAGAGAGAGAGATCATGTTATCTGCAGATGGGAGGATGAAGAACAGAACGCGGAGTTTGGGCTGCTCTGCTGTAGGCCACGTGAGAGTGTGTGGGTGAATGTGCAAAAGCGTAAAGCCATCTTTCGCTTCGCTGACTCAATTTAGATAATCCAAGAGAAATCAGAACACTTGACCTCTGCACACATCTGCTATCGACGGGAGGTTCACTCGACACGGGGTAACGCTCTCCACACCCTCGGAAAGGGGCGTCCCGATATGTGGCTTAATGAGTTTTGCCTTTCACTGTGGGCCCAGCAGAAGTTTAACTTAACGGAATCGTGCCCTTTTGAAATGACTGGATGTAATGAGGAAGCAGTGGAGAAGACACTGAACTGAGAGGAACCTTTCTATGCTTAGAGAGGTTCCTCTCTCTCTCTCTGGGTTAATTAAAACACGAGGGGCACAAACCCAATACTGGAGCTTTCTCATTACAACGTTACGGTCGACTCATGTTTTGACTCACAGCTTTATAATTGCAAACGTTCGCAGGAGTTTCTTTTCTGTGCTTTTTTTTTTTTTTTTTTTTAAATTAGATGCAATAAAAAAAAAAAAATTATATAAAGAGATGTCAAGTCTCTGAATCTGCTTCAGGGGAAGTAATTGATTCAGTTCAGCTATTGTAGGAGCCGACTCGCTGAAATAACTTTAACACCTCTGTGTGGGTGGATGGTATTAAAGTACACACACACATACACACACACACACACACACACACACACACACACACACACACACACACACACACACACACACACACACACACACACACACACACACACACACACACACACACACACACACACACACCAGACAACTGTAGTGAATTTCCCCAAAACTGCATTTAACCAGGCGGGTGTGCTGCGGACAGACACAGTCCCACACTGGGAAAGTTACTCTGCAAAGATTACTTCTGGTACTTTGACAAAACGCTGAGTTGTACATACTGTATATCCGCGGCACAACCAAAGTCTACGATCAAACTTGCTAATGCGAAGAGTGCAGCAGAGTTTTCCTCAGTAAGCACCAAAAACAACAAAACAATAAAATGTCAGACTCTTGCAAAAAACAAAGAAAGGCCTACGTCTTTTCTTTAAGTTTTAAAACAAATAAATCTTTGAAAACTTGACAGAATATAGAAAGTTTGATGTTGAAAAATAGCATTACCTTGAGATTTAGACTGATGGAAACAGCTTGAGGCTTCATGCTGCCTTATAATATGGAGGTAAAACAATTTGATCAATGTGTGTGTGTGTGTGTGTGTGTGTGTGTGTGTGTGTGTGTGTGTGTGTGTGTGTGTGTGTGTGTGTGTGTGTGTGTGTGTGTGTGTGTGTGTGTGTGTGTGTGTGTGTGTGTGTCTGTTCATAATTTTCATGTCACCGAACACAGATGATCTGTATTAGTCGTGATGTTAAACTGGACCTCATGAGCGACGTCTGATATCGGTCAGTCGTCCCGCTCTCACAGGGATTCATCTGGTACACTAAACGGACAATATTTTACATTTTGTGACACAAAACAAAGTCTTGAGTGTGAAGGGAATATTCCTTCTGTCTTCTACCAGCCCCTGAACCAAGACACGGTCACGGTAAAGCTGCTCGTTCAGCTGCAGAACTAC
This sequence comes from Lipophrys pholis, assembly GCF_963383615.2. Taxonomy (NCBI): domain Eukaryota; kingdom Metazoa; phylum Chordata; class Actinopteri; order Blenniiformes; family Blenniidae; genus Lipophrys; species Lipophrys pholis. The sequence continues at coordinate 33,688,330 of NC_137637.1, read as the reverse complement.
CTGCAACATGGCGTCTCAAACTGAATACTTTCAAGTACAGGTGGTACCAACACGAGGAGCTCTGGCTCGGCTTGCTCCGTACAGGAAGGAAAACCAGCAGATATTTCGATGAGGTGAAGTCCGACGTCTGTTTCTGTTGAGGTGCTCAGCGTTCAGTGTCTTCCTGGAGCCAGCGCGAGATCCCACCGAGCTCATGCAAAATGCAAACACCAACATGTGGCGCGCCACATGTTTGGTGAGCGCTGCGATTTAGCACAACACTGAGCAAGCGCTCGCGATGAGCTGCACCACTTTGCAGGCTGCACGGGACAATTAGACTCCTGTATTCTACGGCCTTTGCCTCCACTCAGCAGGCTGTGATGACTCGTCTCAGCGCTGTGGACAGTCGCGTCACAAAAGCCAGTAAGCTGCATTTATTTGTTCGTTTCATCAAATATTCATTCCCAACATTTCATCATGCAGGAAAAAAAATCTGCATAAGTGAGAATCGTTTGAATTTTGTTAATATCATAGGTTACAAATGGGCAAGACCTAAAACAACACGATTGCATAAACTGATGAAGTATTTTATGTCCAGTTGACTCATTTCAAGAACCTATTATGTCAAAAAATAACCGCTGCAGACTTACAATGATTAAGTACAGATAAATCACACATTATGTAAAGGAGGTAATTGAAGGTGATTAGGTGTGTGTCTGTCTGCTTGTCCTAACTTGTCCCGGGTGTCCCTGTCGTAAACACAAATGAATGGACGGATGGATGATAGCGTGAATCTCTATATAGAATCAATCATGCGTTTCTCTATTTAAAATGTAAATTACTGCACATCTCACATGACTCGTCTGTATCTTGGTTTAAAATGAGTCTGTCCATTTATGTATCTCTGAAATGTTTAAAGCCGGTTTAGCAATGTGACTAATTGATTATTAGTGTACTGAGGAGTTGTGACGCCGGTGAACAAGCGTCTGCCAGCTGCAGGAGGTGGAGAATCCATAAACCACAGGGTCGGATTCATCTTCATTTAGAAATCCCCCGTTTCAACATTTAGCCCAAAGAGAAAACAACTGCTCTAGAACAGCTTCACTCCAGCGACGCTGCAGCGTCTTATTTGACCTGATGTGTGCATTTAAGTTTGCTTTCTGAACCACATGGTGGAGATTGTCGTCTTTCTCCGTGCTCGGTGGCACACGGAGCTTTTCTGAGGAGCTCAGGTCCGAAGCAGCTGTGTGGCCACACAAGTGTGTGTGTGTGTGTGTGTGTGTGTGTGTTTGTGTGATTAATGGTGCATTTCCTTTTTGATGTTCCATCACCAGGCATGGGCAGGAATGGAAGTCTCCATGGCAACAAACGTGTGAAAGCAGAAAAGATTCTCGTGGTTTATCACTCCTGTTTTTTTTTCAATTCACACACACACACGTACACACACACACACACACACACACACACACACACACACACACACACACACACACACACACACACACACACACACACACACACACACACACACACCAATGGAGGCTGACACGTGAACAATATGCGGGTAGTACACAAACTGAAAAATGGGCCCTACGTGGGTTTGGATGCTCCGACAACCTCGTCAACGTGATTCCAGACGTCTCATCTACGACTAATTTTTTCAGCAATATTGATTTGAAGGATTATTAAGTATATTTGAACACAAAAACATGCAAGTGTATTGAGGTCGGCAATATTGTGTATTTTTAGCGTCTTTGATTGGTCTTTGTTCAAACAGAGGATTTGTTGGAGCAAAATAATAATCAGCTTGATTTATGAGTCGAATGGTCTTCTGAAGTGGAAAAAATAGGATCAGTGTTTGTTTTATAATTATAATTATTTCCACACCATATATGATATGGAAGTTGTGTATTAAGTTGAGTGAATTTTGTGAATCAGATTTTACACATTTTGCCAATATTATTGGGAAAATTTGGCTTTTAATCAAAAGTTATTCCTAAAAATGTATTTAAATGCACTTGTTCAATTTGTTTACCATTAAGAGAATGGTAAACAAAGAGAAACAAAGCCATATGATACTATACTCAATATATATGGACATATACTAGATATATGAAAAACATTTAAAATATCAATTAGAAATAACAATATGTAAAAATACATTGTACAGGATTTATTTTCTCCAAAAAAATTCTGAAATCTCATCCGTGGACGGGTCGTCCTACAATCGTGGGTTTGTCGGTGGGTTAATCGCCCCGTTCCAACTGTCCATGTGAGCTTCACGCCGTATCACACCTGGTGTTGGTTGAACTGGTTCAGCCTAAGCAGGCCCTCCGTGTATTTACCCATATTGAGCCACAATCCCTTCATTTAAGGTCGCCTGGGATTGGCTGCAGCGTCGGTGAATCGGTATAGAAGTTCTAATTCTCTCTTTTACTCTTGTCCTTGATGTCTTTGTAAAACTGCATTCTGGGGTTCCGACCAGGAAGGAGGGTTCAACAATTTGTGGATCACATTTGGATGCGTCCCGCCGGACAGAAGCTTTTCCTCCCGGTCATTTAATCAAGACAGAAGCAGTCGATGTGGAACGACCGCAAGCGGTGATTCTACTCGAATTACTTCATTTGTTCTCGACAAAAAGTTACAAAGGCGTTTTTCACTTTCACACACACACACACACACACACACACACACACACACACACACACACACACACACACACACACACTGAGGTGTGATGTATATCACAAGTCTTCCCTCCTGCTCACTGGCCTCAAACCAGTTTATTGTTCTTTCACAGAATTCGCAAAAATTAATGACAAAAATAGAATTTGAATGATTCAGTTTTGTGGACTTCAAAATAGAGTGCGGAGAAAGTGGAAAAACTACAACTCTGCTTATTGTGGTTTTTATTCATTTATAGTATATTTAGTCCTCCATGGACTAGACGTGTTTACAACAGCGATAGGAGACGGGTTATTTTTTGGGACATTTCACTGTGTTTTGCACCAGAAGGTTTCATTAGAATTGTATGTTAATGATCTAATCTCTCCCAGCAGAACCTTTTATAGCTTACTTTCTTCTCATGATGCTTCCTGCCGTCACGCGTTACCCAGGCAAGCGTTGCACATGTAGAGATTTACAATGAAAAGGTTCCTCCTTTTTTTTTTTTTTTTGCTCCATCTCCACATCATTCACACACGACAAACTGTGCTGCTATGAATTCTGACACTTTTCAAGCAGGAACATCAACAAGTTCTTCGTCACTTGAACGTCAACATGCATCATTTTTGGAGCAGTTTGTGAAGTGACTGATGCTGCTGATTTTTCATTGGAGGCCAGCGTCTTAAAACAACGGAAATACTAAGATATTGCTCTTAAACTCCACAGCAGTGGAAGTGAAAGAGATTCACACATATGTGGAAAACATTTCCCAGAATAGCAGCACGGGCAAATGAAAACATCTGGGTCGGGTTCACAGTGGTTATAAATAACATTTATATTGGGAAGTACAAGTTTGACAAATTCAGTGCGTCAGTGTCTGTACGTGAATTCCCCCCCCTGGGATTTAACCCCCCCCCCAAAAAAACAAACTCTGATATTAACTGGGTGCTTCGCCACATTGAGTGAGCCTGTTAGTCAGGATTCAGTGCCTTTATCAATATTCAGCTGGTTGAAGAAATGGCCCACACCAATTACTGGGAAGATAATATTTGTCCCTCACATGATGACAAACCCATAATGGGGCTGGAGACATATCCGCCAACTGCTATGAATCTACATCTAAAATTAATCCAGCCGGATAGATGTGAGCGTTTAACCTACCAGGCTGGGAGTTAATGTGTTGGTGTGACTGACGACGGCCTCTCCAGACTTTTATCTGTTACACAAATCTCACACTTCAGAGTCAGCGTGAGGGTCGTCGGTTTTAAGCATCACGAAGGCGGTAAAGATGTCGGAATCTTTTAGACGAGGTTGATTTACACTTGATTTCTACTTTCTTTTCAGCTCGTCGTTTGTCCATGTTTTATCACCAAACAGTGTGTTTACAAATCTCCACGTCGGGAAGCTGATAACAGGAGTCATCACCATCATCACTGTTATCATTATGTCAGTGTGATTTTTGTATATCATCAAACATGTCATGGAATATTGAACCTAATTACCGCACAAAGAGGGAGGATTGATCCACGTTAGATAGAATCATCTGGACTTTCTGGATGTGTTTAGAATTTTTCACTTCAGCTCTGCCTCCCTTTTCTATATATTGATAAGAGGTATCGTGCATCACATGAGAAAAGTTTTATTCTTGTTCTTATTGTTGTTTGTGACTGCTCCTAGGCCCCAGGAGCTGCTCGGGCTGAAGCCACGTTTACACGTGCCCGTCTATTTAAAAAAACTGTGATATTTCTCTACGTTTTTGCCTTGCATTTACACATAAACCCACAAAAAATGTGTTTGTTGTCCTGTGATAGACTGGTAACCTGTCCACGGTGTCGCTGCCCTCGTCCACAGTAAGCTGGGATCGGCTCCAGCGTCCCGGGACAGGATAACTGATACAGAATGTTGATGAGTGGATAGCTTAAAAGAGTAGTTTTAGATTTCCAACTGCATGCATGCAGTCAAAGCAATGTGTATTCGCATGTAAATTACCATCAAAAGCAACAACGTGTTCTTTTAAAAGAATATTCCAGGCTGTATAATACAGCATCAACTCACCTCCACCAAGCAACGTGAGAATAGAACTCCCTCTGCTGGCTACATCTGAAATGTAATCGTTTTTTAAATCGATGATTCTTATATTGATTCTATTATTTATTTCTTCTTTTTATTCCGTTTGCATTTAGTGACATTTTTAAAAGCTAAATCTGTGTGTATTATATACTGAGTTTTTGAATCATATTCTTTTCTTTTTTTTTAATCGATGGGGCTGACGTTGTCAAATCCGACTACATTTCCCATCAGCCCACGGGCGTCCTGCCAGATTGATGACGTATATTTTAGTGGACCGCAGAAAGGCGACACAGCTGACCCAAAAACTGTGTCGATGGACGGAGTGTAAAAAGAAAACAATGTCGTTTTAGTCCCTTTATGTGAATGAGTTGTAGTTTAATGTCACCAGACTCTTCCGTCTGAATTGTATCTCCTACTTCTGGCTGCTGAAATGTTGTTTTACACGCCATTTAGACGCTGAGCTGCTTGTTTTTACTGGACAGGTGCGATATCTGATTGAAAATGACTCTTCCAGCTTTGCACCACACCGGCGTGGTTTACAGGAGGATCCTCTCACAGTTCCCACAGGACATTAGTTTAGCTTTTGCCTACGGATCCGGTGTTTTCAAACAGCATGGGACCAGCCAAGGTCAAATGGAGGTAAGACAGACCACCTGGACCAAAGACGGTTCGAGACGCCTGGTGTTTCGGATTAACTGGTTCCCCATTAACTGGACACCGACTTCCTTTGACGTCCCTCGTTTCTGATTGTCACGTGTTCAGAATTTGCCAAAAATCCGGATCTGTTCCAGTGAAAGCTATTTAACCGCATTGACAAAGTTTAATACGACCGTACCTTTTGTGTCTTTTTTTTTTTTTTAACATCTGCTATTTACTAGCACTAACTAGGGACGCTAAAGGAAGTCGGCCACCAGTTAACCGGGTAACCAGTTAATCCAGAACACCTGCTGAAAGTCTTTGGGGCAGTCAGTTTAATGAGGCTCTGAAGAAAACAAGTCTGGCTCCCTTTGCCAACGAAGATTATGTTTTCGTCTGCGTGTATTTATGTATTTACTTTTTGCAAAAAATGACTCGCCCAAGTAGCATGAAATTTTCAGTTATGATTTGTCATCGTCCAAGGATCAATAGATTCAATTTTGGAAGCTTAACGGCTAACCGTTTCTGAATAAATCTGAAAAAACTGCAAAAAAATTCCCCATACTATGTGGATGGGAGCTGCGCCTCATGAAGGAAATCAAAGGAGATCAGCTCTGTTGCCATGGAGACGCTCTCTTCTGCTTCTTTTTCGGGGTTGAAGTGCAGTTTGCCGCCATAAAATTGCATTACCGCCATCTGCTGGTTCTATCCAACACAAATCATTCAGTTTAACTTTATGGACATATGTTTTTGTCTTTTCTCCCCCAATGTGGTTCACACAGAAGAACATGCTGGACTTTGTGTTGGCGGTGGACGACCCGGTGACGTGGCACACCATGAACCTGCTGCAGAATCGTAAACACTACTCCATCCTCAAGCTGCTCGGCCCCACAAAGATCAGCGCCATCCAGAATGAACACGGCGCCTCCGTGTACTACAACACGCTGGTGCCTGTGGACGACAGGGTAAAGCACGTCTTCGTTTGTTTGTTTTATTATCGAGGCGGCGAGGCCGTGGGCCGATTCTAACACTTTTTCTTTTTCTTTTTTTATCCAGAAAAAAAAAAAGTTATATTAATTTTTTTTTTGTCATTTTTGAAAGCGAACGGCTTTTTTGTTTTTCTCTTCCCAGATAATAAAATATGGTGTAATAAGCACAGATTCGCTGATTGACGACCTCATGCATTGGAAGACCATGTACGTGGCAGGACGTCTCCACAAGCCGGTTTGTATCCTGGTGATACAATTCTATGTTGACGACACTCTGCTCAACAATACTGATGGAGGGTTTTCGTCGTAGTGTTGAGTCACTATCACTGTTTAAACGTGCTGCACCGTCACCCGGACCACACGCATGACGCTCTGCGTGCCGTTCCCGTGCAGGTGAAGATGCTGCTGCAGAGTGAGCACGGGAAGCTGCGAGCTGCTCTGGTGGCCAATCTGAAAAGTGCCGTGACCGCCTCCTTCCTCATGCTGCCGGAGAGCTTCTCCGAGGAAGACCTGTTCCTGCAGATCGCCGGGCTTTCATATGCCGGTTCGTAGCTCCTGGGATCAATGTTTTGTTTGCGTTCAGTCACTCGTAACACGGACATAATGATGCCGATTTAGATCTGACTAATCTGCATCTCGGTTCGGTTTGTTTTCTCTCTGATGACGCTCGGGCCGGTTCACATCCTCTCTGTGATGCAGCGTCAAAACAAACCAGGTTAAGAAGTGTCGTCCTCGTGCTGCTGACACTAAATCTATGCAGGCTGAATACGCGCCGACAATAGAGTGTTATATGAATTCCAGTGGTGGAAGGCAAAGCCCTGATGAGCGGGCTGATGGGTATTTTAATATCACTGACACTGTCATGCAGGATTGTGAACATCAGTAGGGAAATAAAGCGATAATAACCCTTTGGAGTTTTCTATAGAATTTGGTTATGAAATGTGAAGTACAGTCGCGATGTGCTTCACCTGATGCCACACAAGCAAGAACACACTGTATTGAAATTGGTCATTGCAACAAAAAGGACAAAAGAGTCAGTAAATACCTGGAGTGCAGTCAACAAAATAAAATCAGGGCAAAGTTGGGAGTCGCTCTTATAAAAAGTCAGATGGATCAAGAATTGCATTTTCACCAGTTCACAGTTACACACATGGTTAACAAATGAAGACAATTTAGTACTTGGGAGTACTCTTAAAAAAGGGTTTACATTAAAGATCCAATACAGGAGAAGTGAGGGCTAACCCCCTGAGGGAAAATGTCTCTTCAAGCGATGAACAGGATTAAAGTCAACGCCAGGACTCCACAGGAAGCAGCGCTGCATGCCTGAAGTCTGCAAAGAGTTTCTTGACGCGTCGGGGTAAAATATCTTGTGGACCGAGAAAACTAAGATTGATTAGGGAAGAACATGCAGCGACGCACATGTTGTGCTGAATAACAGCTTAATCCTATTTTATTTAAAAAAAAAAAAAATGGCTGAAATACTTCCCATCCAGCAAACACAAAAATATATTTAGAAATAAAAAAAGACGTTGAAAGATAAAACACGGCAGTGAAAAAACGAAAAAGATTCAGTGCACAGGAAGGTGTGAATGTAGAAGATCCAGGTTATTTATCAGAATCGAGCCACTGACGGCAGCCGTCCTGTGGTTATGGACGATCTGAAGCAGCTCTGAGGACAAACGAGCCACCATTCCTCCCGGGTGTCGTGCAGGTCGACATCCGCTGCTCCAGGAATCAGAGTTACTGCCGCTAAAGGAGGTTCGGCCAGTTATTAAAACAAGAGTCGCTGTTCTTTTTCTCCCACTGGTACTTTGAATGTTGATTATAGAAATAAAATAAGACAATAATTGTTTGTGTTCTATTATCTGAGGCACATTGTATTTCTCTCTATACTTTGGACTTGAATGTGAAAAAAATCACTAAAAGTAAAGGAATATGTTGTTTATCTTGTATTTTTGTTGTAATGGAGCTTCTTAGCATTAATTCTGGTTGCATTGGAAAAGCCTGTTTTAAAAGTCTTCTCACCACTATAATGTCTCTAGAAGAAGTTAAGCGGTGTTATATTGACGTGTTCAACCGTCTGTTCAGTTTTCTACTTCTACCGTGTGGTGACTATTTTGTCACTTCCTCTGAAGGGGATTTCAGGATGGTGATCGGGGAGGATAAATCCAAGGTGGCCAACATCGTCCGGGACAACATCCAGCACTTCAGGATCCTGTACAGTAACATCCTGCGGGACTGTCCTCAGGTGGTCTACAAGCCTCAGCACGGGAAACTGGAGGTAGAGACGCGCTTAGCTTTCATTATATCACTCCACTCGTGTTACACTTACATGAAAACGTGACGAATAAACAGGCGTCAGTGTCGGGAATTAGTTTAATGAAATGGATATGGGATCTTTTTAAGGTTTTAGAAGAAGTGAGTGATGCAGCTTTGCTTCTTGACGAACAGGATTAACTAGTAGAGTAGAGTTAAACTAGTAGAGTTTGCATTCAGCTGCTCTCGTCCAGGTTTTTTCACAATCTGCGCAGTTGAGGGTCTCTGCTGCTTCCCTGTTGAACCATCAAGCCTCCAGTTAGAGGGTTTTTCCTCCCCGACCTCTGGGTGACCTCTGCTTCCACTAGTTCAATGAGATAAATGTGGGGTTTTTTTTCACCTACGTTGACATGAAAACAGAATCCCGTGTGGTTTAGTGAACTTTTTAAAGCACCACTCCCTGTTGCAGCCACACGGTTCTCATCACCCCGGGCGTCGCGCTCGCCTGGAATAACATGTTCAGTAAGTTAAGGGCACGGTGTGTGTGTGTGTGTGTGTGTGTGTGTGTGTGTGTGCGTGCGTGTGCGTGTGTGTGTTCGTGTTCCCTGGACTATTTCTCTTATGACCTTTTACAGAGAACTGCTTCGGGGGAGTTGGCATAACGTGCAACACGAGAGATATCAATGATTAATTCCAGCTAAATGTTGCTGCAAGACACTACGTATTTGTGCTTCGTTACCTGCACTAAAAAGTTCTGCAGGTATTTCTACTTCTTTATTGAGTTTAATAAGGACTTTTCATATAACTTAGAACTTTCAGCTTCACACATTCTCCCAATTTGACTCATTTCTGGTTTTATCTTCTGATTCACACTTACAGTTTTTATTAGAAAAGTTTCGATTGGACCTTTTTCATCCCACAACGGGGGAAATTCGCTTGTTCGAGGAGCAAAACCCATAGGAAAAGAAGCAGGAAATACAAAATACTCCATACAGAAAAATATTAACACTCTACTATAAAACATTTTGACCATAAACCTACGACGTGAGTTTTGTGTTAAAAAAAAAATGCACTGGAGGTATTTTGCAGTATGGCACACTTTAGCAACAATGCTATTCAGTGATTATCAGTGGAAAACATTAAGATTGAAAACATCAAAACAATAAAGAGGAAATCATAAAGCCGAAGAATTTACTATAATGCAGCAGCAGATTAAGCACATTTAATGGCGATCATGTGATATCAATAATACTAAGACATCCTGACAGCCTCGTTATTACTTTTAATTACATTTGTGTTTTGAAAATAATGAAGTTGATGACACAAACTATGAAACAAGTTTAATCATGATCTGTCATTCCTCATGGTTAAGTGTGTGTGTCCACATAGGAAAAACAGTACAAGTGCGTGCGTGCGTGCGTGCGTGCGTGCGTGTGTGCGCGTCCCATAACCACCAAAACAAGTTTAAAGAATTTTTGTTTTTACTTTAGTTCATTTCTTTGCCTGTAACTTTGACTGAACTGAAAAAGTAAATTTTCACTTCCTCTGCACAAGTACTTGTGAGAACTTTTTACCAACTCTCTAAAATATTGTTCAACGGCACGATTAAAGTATATTTTAAAAAAAAAAACGTTTCCAAAAACCTATGTAAAATATGTTCATTGGCGGCAGATCAATATTTGAGCCGTCATCAGTATTAGTTGTTTAAATTCAGTTTGGAGCCCTTATGTTCCTATTCTGTCAGATTTTGTGCTTCTTATAACCATGACTGCTCATTTTCTCTATACGATTCAACAAAACAAATCTTTGTGTTCAGACACTCTAAGACCACCAGGACGTCGTCGGTACGACCACACATCTGCAGCTGGAGCTTTTTGCTGCTGGATAAAACACACAGGAATCGTAAATGACTGCGGTACGAGTCAACGCTGTGCGTTTTGTTTGCTTCCCTGCAGGTGGATAAAAGCCCCGAGGGCCAGTTCACCCAGCTGATGGCGCTGCCGCGCACGCTCCAGCAGAGGATCACCAAGCTGGTGGATCCTCCGGGGAAGAACCGCGACGTGGAGGAGATCCTGCTGCAGGTGGCTCAGGACCCCGACTGTGGGGCGGTGGTACAACAAGGTGAGGAGGAGGGAGGAGGACGAGGGAGGAGGGAGGACGAGGCAGTGACGTCTTCAACCAGTCAGGCTGAGATTTCAAATCCAAGACAATAAAAGCGAGGAGACTTCCTCTCTACAGCGAGACAGAAGCAGCTGTGGAGCTCCATGTGGCTCTTTAGTCCCTCTGGAGTGGCTCCCTTAAGCTTCCACTATATTATACTTTAGTATTACTATATTTATTTAATTTATTTACACACCAGAGTCATTTTCAAAATGACTGCAGTCTCTTGGCTGAAAAGGGGCTATAAAAAGCTAAAACCACAAGAAACGGGGGTAAAAAAGTAAAATGACTCGAATTTCTAAAACTAAAGAAAAAAAACGTGTTAAACTGGTTTTTTTTAATTTAAAAAAAAAAAGAGTCCAAAAACACGGAAATGTGTAAAAAAGTGGAAAACTGCTAGAATGAGGTCCAAAAACGACAAAAACATTTAGTGAAATGTTTCCCATCCTGAATTGTGATTGAAACTTCATAAATGCAACATCAAATCTAAAACTATATCTGAACCTTCATAAGCTCCGTCCGGCTCATTTAAAAAGTTAAACTAGATTTGGTGGAAATTCACTCGACGTGTCCTCTGGTCATAAAGGCTGCAGGAGCAGGAGGGAGGAGATCTAACGTCGTACTTACATGTTTGTTTGTGTTTTTGTTCCTCTCCAGGCATCTCTTCCATTACGAAATCCTCCAGTATCACTCAGAGTGTGAAAGGCATTGCTACAGCAGGTAAGAGCTTCCTGAACAAAACATCCATCAGTTTTATTTTGTGTAGAAACGAGCTGATCGAAACCAACAAAATATTAATGAGAGGCTGAATTCACAGTGATGTTGTGGAGCGTTTCTTCATTTTATATCGTCCAACGGGCTGCCGGGCTTCATGTTCTGGTTTGACGTTAAACATTCTAGTCACTCATTTGTTGTTGTTGTTTTTTTTTATTTTTTATTAATATTTGATATTGTAGAAACATGTTGAAGTTGTGAAGTGCAAAAAGTAGTTTAAACTCACAAAAGTGATTTGCACACATAGTTTCAGGATCCCTCATCTTTAAGTTGATCCTCCAAACGGCCATTATTAGGATCAATAGTGGACGTCTATATATATACATATAATAAAATTTTGCTCTTTTGGTGACTGATTCTTCTCCATCTTTGTTTTTATGTGTTAAAATAAGAAAGTCATGTTAAAAGTGTTTGATCCAAAATGAATTAATATACTAAAGATAAAACAAACTGGACTCAAATGCTTATTTTAGAGCTCTTATGGTTCGGTGTTGTGTGAACATTACTGATACATGAAAGTACTGATTTATCTCCGGCGGGTTCAATATGAACGTTGGATGTGACCACCCTGACTCAGCTGCATCAACCTGCGCTCCACTCGTGCATCAACAAGCGTCCGTCGTTGGTTTATTCTTTCGATATTTGCCGACCACAGCAGCCTTGCAGCGCCCGACAGGAGCTGCAGCCTTGAAGATGCATCACAAATTTGCCACAGGATGAATCTCACTTAAATCCATAAGCTTCCCCATTATTTTTATTGCTTTAATTGCTTGTAACATCTACCAGGGCTCCTGTTATTCAAGTGGTCATAATCTTATGGCTGAGTGGTGCCCGCTGAATGACTTTGCTTAAGTCACATATTTTTGCCGCCTCGGCACTTTCAAGTTCCTTCACACCATTAATCTGATGAAATGCCCCCGACCTCCATTTGGACCAATTCGGACTTCAGCTTCCACACGAGGAGGCAGAATGAGATGATGAGGCTTGAAAAAGAAAAAAAAAAAAACCTGCATTAAAACATTTTTGTTTCATCTCAGCTTGAAAATTCACAACTTTCCGCTCAATTGTCCCTGAAAATCTCTGAAGGCAGAACCACACAGACGCTACAAACACTAGTAGAATTCAAGGTGGCCTCAGATCCTCATGGTTCCATGACTCTGTTGACGCTCTGCTGTTCCCCTGCAGGTCTGTGGAAGACGGTGTCCTACAGCTCCAAGAAGCTGCTGAAGATGTGGAAGGGCTGGAGGAGGAAGCCGACTGTCTCTCAGATCTCCTGATGTCCCCGAACAGAACTTCTCCATCCTAACGACCCCACAGTGGTCCCATTCCCATTCCCATTCCCATTCCCATTCCCATTCACATTCACATTCACATTTCTTTAGTTTACCCTGACGAACTCTAGTTGGAGCAGTCAACCCTGTGGCAGTATCACGTACCAGCCGACCCGTATCCTCCCTTTCCTCATCCAGTTCTAAAGAATCAAAGCCGACGTTTGCTGCTGCTGCCCGTCGGGCCGCAGTGACTCGTGGAGTTCCGCTGAGCGAGCTGCGGTTTGAATCCCGACGGTTTTATGAACACAATCGTGTCGGGACATCGTCTCTTTGAGTGTGTTTTTGTGTTTCCCAGAGGAACGATGGTGGACAGAGCAGATCCTGGAAGTATTACTAAAGTAATGTGACTGAGGCGGGAGCATCTTCCTCTTCCTCTTCCTCTTCCTCACCTCGCCAAAGAGTTTTAGGACTTTTCCACTGATTCGGGAGGTTTTGTGACGAGTCGCCCTTCATATCACACTGGTTCAGAAGGCTGGTGGTTTGTCCCATCACTACTAATACAGTGTTTTAATTCTTTAATGTCGGAGTGTTGAACTCAGGGTTCTCCTCCTGAGACCCAAACTGATTTTATAATCGTGTTCTGGACGACCCAAAATGGTCCCGGGAGGTTAAAATGAGTAGAAATTGCTTAAAAGCCGTCGTCTTCAGTAAAGATCGCTCTTCAACAATAGTCCAACTGCTGTACAACCCAAAGTCGTGTCCACCTATGTGGACATCGGGTCCTGGAAGGTTAAATAAAGTTTTTAAACGGGTCGGAAACTCAAGTAACATGAGTGCAATTGCAACACAACATTTCATTACAATACTACATGATTTACAACTTTTTGTATTTTGTCGCATCAAGAATCTCACTTGGTCACACGGTGGTGCAGTGGTTAAGCACTTTGTCATTGTAGGAAGGTTGTAGGTTCAAATCCACATGTTTTGTTGGATTTTCTCTGGCGGTGCTAAAACATCTGGCCTGAGGTTTATCGGTGCGTCAGCTGGTCTCTGGGTCAGTGAACTTAAGACTCTTAAGGTTTTATAGAAGATAGTACCTCTCATTAAAGTACAAACGTGGGTCTTTCTGCACAGTTTGCATGTTCTCCTCATGGACGGATGTTCTGAAGAAGATGTGATGGTGCACTTTGTTCGGTTGGAGACGGAAGCCTGTTGCTTCTCAACATGGACGAGTGAAGTTTTCACAAGTGCAACCTGAGCCTTTGGAGGTTCCCGGGTCTTTAAAACCGCCGAGCTGATGGACTGCAGCCTTGCTTCTTTAACCGCGAGACCTAATTAGTGGGGTTCTCTTTTTAACATTTGCACTTTGCAATGTTCATCTCTCAGATTTTCTATCTTTGACACCAAGAGGAGAAAGGAAAGTGGATTTGTGTTGCCAAATTACGTGTTTTTCTTCTGATGTCACCTCATAAACGTCCCTACAAACTGTCCCATGTGACGGAATTCAAAGAAGGGAAAAAAAAACTAAAAACGTGAAACCATCCATCCTGAGTCCAAACAGACGAACGTCATCTGTGTGTTAAGACACAGTCTGGAGAGAAAATACAAAAACTCTGCGTAGAGGACGGATGGTGGACAGAGAGGACGTCTGAATTTTGCAGATGTGGAGAATGAAACGCCTCTTAACCCTGAACCCAGTCATTTCACGAGCTTCTCACAAACACCTTTTTTCTTTCTTCTTCTAATTCTGCTAAAATAAAAGAAGTCTGATGACCCAACGGTGGGTTTGTGATCAGCTCGTTCAGTGTTGCTTGTCTTTTGTCTCTGTTTTTCATTTCAGAGCTTTTCGGATGTTTCGAACTTTTAGTTTTACATAAAATTTCTCCATGTAACTTTGACACCCATTGAAAATATCACTGTGACACACTGAAGGGAAACTTGCATCAAAATAATCCAAGACGGGATTATATTCAGCTGTAATTCAACGTCTTCACAGCTCTAACATGACATATTAATAAAAAATAGAACAAAAACATCTCTGGCCGATTTGTGACACTTCTTCTGATATGAGTCCATTTTCTGCTGCATTAAAGTTTAATTACTAGAATAATGAAATATTACATGCATGTAACTCAAGATGGCTGAAATAAAAAATACAAACATGAACAAAACAATGCAACAGAAGAGAAATTCTCAATATTAGATTTTAAATACCAGAAGGAAATATAATGTAAATAACCAAATGATGGAAATAATTCTCGGATACTTTGCTTTAATTTCTCATTAAGAAGTGGAACAACTGATCCTCAAGGACCTCGCCTGATCCACACGTTGTTTTGATTCATACACCTTGTTATTGAGCTCGTCATGACTCATATCTGACTTATGGAGGCATGACTCATCGAAAACAGACTCGCCTTACGTCTTTTGTTTCTACCTACTCGCACTCTCACCAGGATGAAGTGACTTCTAAATCTACCCCAGCTAATGAAATAGGTTTGATTTACATTTCTTTCCATTGCATTTCATTTCCCATAAATATTGTTGGAAATGTTTTAGGATTTTCATGGAAATTACATTTTCAGACTTAATCTTCCACCTGTTTTTGTTTTGTGAGATCTCAATAAAAGAAGTCCTGTTTTGATTCAAAACAAAAAGGTCTGAAATCATGAAAGATTAATAAGTTCATGTGTAATAAATCCAGAATATGGCACTTTACTTTTTGCTTTAAATAAGGTAGAATTCTTTCATAATGTGTATAATCGAGCTGTAAAATAGACATGTTGGTCATGTTACCAAACTTTCTGGGGGACTATTGATCCGGTAAGTAGTACAACCGAGAGGCAAGTCAAATAATTTATCAAGTACCAATTAAAATAATACACTTTGAGGAAAAGAGGAGAAGCCAACATTACCACATGACAATGCCTATGTGGTGTTGTGTGGCACCATTCAGACACAATGCAAGGTGCTTCACAGATTAGTGCAGATTAGATACAATTTTGTTGATAATTATTGATATTTATAATTATTGTTCGAGTATATATATATATAACAGGCAGGAGTTACACAAAGCTGTAGATATAATAATCATCCGGTCATGTTATTGAAAATTAGCTTGATTTTAGCTTCTTTTCAATGATTTTGAATGTATTTAGTTTAAACTAAATAGAATTATCCCCAGAGGCAAATTGTTTTACGGCATTGCGCCACACAGAATAGAACAGTATAAGTAGAATAGAAAGTTAACATATTAAATAATAAAGAACAAAGACTGAATAAGTAATTAATAAATAATCTGTGGATTTTAGTTATTTGTAGGATTATGTCAATAAATAAATAATCATTATCAATATTGTTATTAAAAGTACAATACAATCAATATAATTAAAAAAGAAGTTGTTAAAAGTTGTTGAAGTTGGGTGTTGTCTTCAATCATCCACTCAGTGTGCGTGACGCTCACAGGAAGTGACGTATGCCCTCATTGCCATAATATATGCTGATGTCATCGCCTGCGCCAATCAGCGCGCTCCACTTTCACCACCTGCTAGGAACTGAATTCCATCATTCCAGACATTCCTGCTCCTTCCTCCTCCTCCTCCTCCTCCTCCTCCTCCTCCTCCTCCTCCTCCTCCTTTACTACCGAGTTTGTCCCGACAGCTCCGGCGCTGCTACTATTGTCTTTCCTCGTCTTGGACTCTTTTCACCCGCGGGATTTATTTTTTCCTATTACCTGTTTTTATTATCCTTATCATAATAATCTGTGGGGATTAAGGCGGACATTATCATACTGGGAGATTCCACAGTGGCGCTTGAAGGAGGTGAGTTCTGCCCAACGTGAAGTGTCTTGACAGTGTTTCGTATTTCCCTTTAACTTGTGGGAATAAACGTGCGTAAAGACTGTCAGAGCTGGAATTTAATTCACGAATGCGCGCGACACTGAGCGGGTTTCCGCACTTTTCAGCCGCATGTTTGTTTCCCTCCTGTCGTGGGAAGACTTTTAGAAACACGCGCCCCAACTCGTGTATTTGTGTATTTTCTTTACTTAATTCTTTTGCAGTGAAGCCTTCCTGGTTGCGTCTGGAGGGACCGCTGCTGTTAAGGAAGCTCTGAGTCAGTGGTTATAATTAAAGCTGCTGGTGGGAATAAAAGCGGAGACGCACTTGTTACCAGAACCTCCGGCCGAGTCGCTCCAAACCTGAAAGTTTTGGACTCCGTGCGCGCGCTGGCTCCACACGCGCGCCGCTGTCAGGGAGCGCTGGAGAAATGTTTGCATTCGTAGGAGTTACACTTTTCAGTGATAATGTCTGTTATCCGTGAGAAATGGGGGGAGGAGATATCTTAGGAATGCAGAGAGAGAGGGAGAGAGAGACTGTTTTTTCTTTTTTCTTTATTATGATCCGCAAATGCCTCCCATAGCTCAGGCCAGCCCAAAGCCTCAACATTGTGGGAGAAAAATCCCAAAAATCCTTAAACAAATTGAGAAGAAAGGTGTCAGAATATCACAGGGAGATTAGGAGTAATTGTACAAGCTGTAGTAAAAAAAACGGGCGGATTGAGAGGTTTTTGTAAAAGGGGGGGGGGTCCAGGACAAAGGGGGCACCAAGAGTTAAACTGGAGGAGTGAGAAAACACGCTGAGGTGTAAATTGATGTTTCTCTCTACAGGAATTCATTGAAATACCTGAAACTGTAAGAGATTTCAAGTTTTGTAAACATCATCATACATTGTTTATCTGATAAATCTGATAGAAAGTGTAAAACTGACCAGAATGGGGTTTATTTCTGTGCAGGAATATTAAGAAACTACTTTACTACAATATAATAATTGCATGTTCAAATATAAACATGAAAGATGACACATTAGATATAGTTGGGATACGTTCCCTGTTAGGTTTCACATGTATCATTAGAAAGTAAGAAAAATGGGAATGACATGATAATAACATTAATAATATTACATGAGAAGTTTAAATATACATTTCTTGCAATCTAAAATCAGAAAATACCTCAAACTCTACACCTATCCCAGGTGATTGTTGAAGGGTGTGTTTGCCTCAAGGTCAGAGGCGTGAGTTTGGATTAGACGTTTGCTGGTTCGACTCCTGCTGCTGGTGAGTCAAAAACTCCCAGAACAACTTCCTCAACAGTTCAGGATCCGTCCTGAAGACGATCCTGGAGGAGTTCAACCTGGACGGGTCCCCCGTCCATCACGTACAATGATAGAGCAGCCATGTTGACCTCAAATACAACACCAAGAGAAAAAAACCCCACACTTCTTCAAATCTGGTCCAAATCAACCTTCTTTAACTAAAGTATTACATTAATTGTTTATTCTTAAATAATTAGTCTTCACATCTTCTCCCTTTACTTCTTCAGCACGCCCACAAAAAGAAAAATGAATGACAGGCTGTTTAGGAGGGAGTATTATCTGGTAATACAATCAGTTACAAGCAGTTCATCACTGACTTGTATGTTGAATATTTTCCTTACAGTACATATAACAATGGTGCAGGTAGTATGTACACTGTATATTTTTTTTGAATTTTTACACTGACAGCAACTTATTTTATATGATAAAAACCTTAGTTATACATTGAGACAGTTGGTGATTTCATTAGGATTGTTTACATATATAATCTTTTTTAATTTTTTTTACAATTTAACTGACAAAGTACTAAAGGACTAAAACAGTAAATCTAAACATGCTAAACAATAAACTCACCTGTTAATTAGGTGTCTTTGCAGCTATAATGTTTTCCATTTAAACTGTGAGTGAACATAAAGAAACAACCCATTTTCCGTAAATTGTTTATCTTATGTTCAGGAGAAATGGCAAAATAAAAAAATCTCTACAGTTGAGTGGATTTTGGATGATCGGTGTAAAATCCCCTTCGTGTCCACAGAAGAGCTGCAGTCTCGTGGTCTGAGCACATTTACTGCCAATATCTCACTGATCGCACATTAAACTGTGGAAACACTGGAAATATTGTTCGGCACAGCGCGGAACCAAATAACGGCAATGAAGATAAAAGAGGCCGGACATGGAATCAGATTTATGTGCGTGAACGTGTTGCCCCAGTGCATGCTGGGAGGCGTTCGGTCACATGATCGGCAGCTTTCCGGCCATTTGTCACGTCAGTTCGCCCGCGGTGAAAGAAGTTGATATCGTCTCGTCACTCCTCAAACTGCTCGAAAAGAAAAGCGTTGGTCAGATGAATGAGGGAGAAGCCTTTAATATTCTCTTATTCTCAATGTGTTGAGTTTAAAGTATGTGATGAGGAATGGTCACTTTATGTGGATTTAGTTGAAGCTTTATTGCCGATATTGTTGATTCAGTATCACATGATGGACGATGAGCCAGTTTTCCAGTTTCTTTGATAAAGGACATCCACCACTATGCATGACTCGGCCATTCAGGCTCTACAAATTTAAAATGACTTTATTTTCAATATCAAACTGAGACTAAATCACAAAAATTGCATGATTAGCAAATTCCCATTAATTAAACCGATTCACTTTTAGCCATAGTCAGCAGGGATCAGCTGAAGCTCCCCGAGTTGGATAACATGGATTCATTTTAGATTTGAATATTCAGTTGTGCATGGAGACTTTTAAAGCTTCTTTCAGAGGTGATCACTTCCCGATATTATAATTAAACTTTTTAATCTGCTTTCATTTTTGTGGAGTTATAACGCTGAATGTGAGAAATGTTAATGGAATAGTAATCTAATGCCCGTAATTAATGCTTTGGAATTAAGAATCCAGTTGTTTTAAGGCATTTTTAGTGAAGCTCAATATGAGATATTTTGTAGTTTCATGTTGTTGTCATATTGATGGCTCGTCCTGGACTCTGATTTTTCCTTTTATGACTCAAACAAACAAACAAATGAATCAAATCCGACAAACTCGGAGCTCCTAGTGAACACTGAGACGTTCTGACATTTTGCCCTCTGCTCTGTCTGACAGGCGTTGCAGCATGGAGACACCACTGGATGTCCTGTCAAGAGCAGCATCATTTGTTCATGCCAATGAAGAAGAGAGTAAGTTTTGTTTTCAGCCTCTCTCTCTCTCTCTCTCTCTCTCTCTCTCTCTCTCTCTCTCTCTCTGTCTCCCTCCTTCTGCTCAGACTCTGAAAGAAGGTGGTGCTGCGTGGACAAAGGATTTGCATGATTAGAGTTCCAGTTACATACAGATGAAGTGCAACACTATGTGCGGCCATAACCAGAGGCCCTGCTTTATGCCGCGGGACAATAGCCAGCTTTGTGCTGTATAAGCTCGCAGTTTAAGATGCAGGCAAATAAGACCAACGGCCTTCAACTGCCTTTAGCAGAGACTTTAAACGAGCTGCTTTCTTACGTTCTCCTGATTTCACTGGAGTCAGGGTGCAGCCTCCGTCACCGTCCCCAATCTATCTGCTCGTCTCCTCCGTCACCGTCATGTCGTGAAGACATTTTTCTGTCTTTTATGAGCTTCATAAAACCTCACATGGACTACACAGGGACGGATGTTGTGGACGTCCCAGGTTTTTAACAGCTCAATTAAGTCGCAGGAGCAGAAGCTGATTTTTCTAAGTTATAGATGAAGGCGTCACACTGAAACTCTTTAATCGTTTCCATCCTGAGAAGTGATTTTCCTCTTCTTGTAACCCAATGAGACTTTCCTCTGTTGCAACATGTCAGAATGTCTCTCTCGTCCCCTCTTCTTACCCCCAATCTATTCACCTCACTTCCTCGTGTCTGAGGACTTCTGGTCTCTCTAAAAAAAAAAAAAAACATTCCTTCCAAGATTAAGAAGAAATGGCCAATCCTTCTCCGCAGGATCCTTCTCCTCAATCCCTCCACCTGCAGCCCGGAGGCGGCTCACTTTACCTCTTAGCACTCAGAACAACACCTTCTTGTTTTTAATGTTTAATTCTTGATTTGTGAAGTGACTCTAGAAGTTAATCCACCAGCAGTATGAAACGTCGTCGACGGTTTCCTCCCTGGTTTGTTCTATTTTCTTTGTTTTAGTAAGATTCTGATGGTTCGTTTGGTTGGAGGTGAAGAAAACGACAATAGAAGAACCGGTGGGACGGTGGAGAGGTTTTCTTTGATTGTGACTGGAAGGTTGTTTTTTTTTATCATATGAGAAACATTTGAGGTTGTTTAGACTTCTTTATTTGGGCTGTTAGAATTGATAAACAAACTTGTGGAATAAATGGAAAGAATGACGTTTATGGATTTGCACTAAAATGCAATTGAGTGTGTACGCACATCGAAATGAAGCAGAATAACTTCTGAACAGAAAACGTCTCATACGGTGACATTTGTTAAATCTGGATATATGTGACACGTCCAAACTCACTGTCCTGGTTGACACGAGTCAAAATGTCCACGCTGCGTCCAGAGTCTGACCTGAACCTCCATCCTGTTCTTGGCGTCACAATGGTTGTTTCAGCAATATTCATTTGAAGGATTTCAAAGTATGTTTGGCACATTTGGAAGGATTATTAAGTATATTTGACACAAAAACCTGCAAGTATATTAAGGCCGACAATATTGTGTATTTTTTGTGTCTTTTATTTGGCAAACAGAGGATTTGTTGGAGCAAAATAATCAGCTTGATTTATGAGTCTAATGGCCTTCTGAAGTAAGAAAAAATATATCAATTATCAATTAGAAATAACAATATGTAAAAGTAGACTGTACAGGATTTATTTTCTCAAAAAAAATTCTGAATTCTCGTCCGTGGACGAGTCGATTGAATGTGTGGATGAGAGTATTGGTGATACTGCCACACTGTAAAATGTACTTTATAAGTAAAGTCTGTGGGTAATTCCAGGGCCGAGGGTCTAAAGACGGCGGGATGTACACGGAGATCATCACTCGTGCCTTGCGGTCTGGGAGATATCCAGACACGAGCTCGGCTGGGATCGTCCCCGGGTCACCAGCACGTTCAGCTCGCTTGCACTTCGGAGTGAAACTGCCGGGAATCTGGGCTCCCCCTCCTCCTCTGCTCCCTCGCTCCCCTGCGGTGTTTTTGTCCCCCCCCCCCCCCCCCCCCCCCCTCCGTGCTGATGTCACTTTTTGTTTGCGGGTCATCCATGGCCTCTTTGTCCAGAGACAATGCACTCGACCTGATTCCGCTATCGCGCCCGGAAAAAAAAGAGATTCGGCGTGGAGACTTCGGCCAAGCAGCCGAGGTTGTCGACCAACCAGCTGCTTCGCCGCTCCAGCTGTGATAAGAGCCGCCGGGGCGGTTAAGTAAACAGCCTCTGCACACGTGTTTGCATTGTGACGACTGTGTACAACACTTGACACCGGAGCCGGGAGAGAGGCTCGTTCACAACGGTCACGTTAACTCACGGGGACCGTGCGGGGCCTGCCGGGACCAAACTCCGTGACATTATGAAGAGCTCAATAGAAATAAAAAAACTATTTTTTACTTTTAGCTGCACTCCTGCTGATAAGACGACTGTTTCTGAGGTTTGTCACATAATTGCACAAATGCTTCCTTGAGGGAAGGAAGTGAGTGACTGCACATGAATCATGTATTAGTCTGATGTTCGGCTCCGAAAATGGAAGATTCAGCAGTCATGTTCAGAGAGCAGAGCTGTTGGCCTCGGTCCAGATTTTCAAGATGCTCCAATACGAGTGTTTATTTCAAATTAAAAGCTTTGGATCTGCCTGCTGAAACATTCCGTCAGTCTAGGTTTGCATGTTCTCCATGTAGGATTTTCTTCAGCGTTTCCAGTTTCCTCCTTCGGTTCCACTGACCTGCATTCGAGGGGTTTTGAACTCGCAGTCGGATGAAGCAACACAGAAAATGAACGAGTGCTTGTACATTTGAAATAACTGCACACAGTCTGGTATTTGTCGGGGGGTTATATAGGAGTTATCACACGGTGCGAAAATCACGAGTTGTAGAAGAAAAGACCTCCAGTCATATGATGTCTTTATATTTAAACGTCAGTAAGACTGTCCAGAATGTAAAACGTTTACGGCGCACATAAAGAAGGTGAGGGAGACCTCAGACGGCCTCCGGGGGCGGCCAATCAAACATTGAGGAGGATTATTGTTCTTCCTCACTGAGTGGGTGACTCTCCTGAGTCCACAGCGTCGGTATTGACTTGAAGGCTCCGCCTGGTCCACAACACAAGGTGGATTTCCTTTATTTGTATTTATTTACTCTGTTTCCGATTTAGTCCAACTGTCGTTCTGCTGAATCTTCCTGGAGGATCCTTTTAGTCCGTCAAGATTCAGGATGCAGCCTTAACTGAGTTTATATTTGAACATTTATATATTTTGTGGTACTTCTTAAGAAAACAAATTTCTCCAGATGAAAAAACTAAAACTATACTGGAGAGCTTTACTATAAGTTCTAATCAATTCTGCTCAACGGGAACCAATCAGGTTCTACGACTTGCTTCTTTCAATGTTTTGTCTGATAATAGTGACACTTTATTATTTCAGCACAGAGAAAGATATGCCCACAAGCGTGATATATGAGATATGAAGTGCAAGAAGGAAGTACATTTCAATATCTTTCGTCTAGATCAAAACATTTCCCACAATAAGCCTTTTTTATGAAACAAATCTTCATTTGAGTCCTAATTTGCGTTTGCCCTGTGTGGGCTGGTCGGGAAAAGGCCACGGTGCTGGATTCATCCTGAGCTGGAAGATTTCCGTGAATTCATACTCTTCTTCTAAACCGTTTTTCTAACTGTAGGACACATCGCTTTAGATTTCTGTCCCTTTTCTTTGCATGTTAGTCCTCCTCTTGCACTATTCTCCAAGTCATGAACATAACTACACGTGAATAAGTCTTTTTTTTTTTTTTAAAAACGCTTCATCCTCACTGATCTCAGGCCGAACTCGCACACATGCAGACGCTGTCAGCGAGCTCTCCTCCAGTCTGTCTGCATGCGGCACTAATCACATGCCTTCAGTCAGATGCTCCCGACCTCGGATACACCGTAATTACACTCTTACTGAGAAAGCACTGAAGTGAAGGGTGCCTTATGTCTAATGGTTGAATTTGGGGAAACGCTTAATACTTGTCATCACCCCTCCATAGCAATTTTGGTAGCAGCTTGGAAGCTCTGGCTGCGCGCTCCACCCTTCCTGGAAGCAAAACCTGTATTTGAAATCAGCCTGCAGTCGATTACAGGCTCAGCTCCAAGTACCCATCAAAAAGTTTTTGTTTGCCGCTCCAGTGTTTTCTGTAATGTGGCCTGTTGGTTTTCTTTTTTTTTTTTTTTCTTTGGTCCGTTTTTATCGTAAATCCAGCGACAGTGTCAGTCAGTGGGTTCACATTATGTCTTCCTGATCGGAGCCGGTCCTTCCAGAACGAGCCGGCGGTTTTGACGAGACGGACCTTTTGTTTCTGACAGGAACCACAACAAAAGACAAACTGCAGCCAAGAGAAGGTGGTTGGCTGAGATCTCCACAGCACCGTCTGCTCTCGCTCGGTACGCTGAGGTCCTGCTTGTTTGTTTGAAGAATACACACACACACACACACACACACACACACACACACACACACACACACACACACACACACACACACACACACACACACACACACACACACACACACACACACACACACACACACACACACACACACACACACACAATCACAGAAACCCCCTTTATTGTTATAGTTTCCATGATTTGTTCAAACACCGACAGTTTTTTTTTTATTGTGAGTCCTTGTGAATGTAGGCAAGTAGTTTGTGGAGAATAAAGACCTGAAACGCTGTTCTGTGGGACATTTTTACCAAAAGAAGAGCAGAAGATCAGAGGTCGTACCAATCCAGAGTTTGAACCACGTCGCCGGGCTTCTTCCAACCGTTTCCCCTGTAATGAATAGTCAGTCTGACCGCCTCCTTCATGGGACTTATTTTAGTCTCTCCTGTTTACAACCTCATTGTTTTTTGTCTTTGGTTCACTACCGTTGTTTATGGGTGGGAAACTTTGACCAATGTCAAAAGTTACCCGTCACCAGAGGGTAACTCTGACCGAGTACATCTGTTATTGTAGACAATTTAATGAAAAGGACAAAAGGTTTGTCTCTTCATTTTATGAAAATGCTGGCATTTTACATATTTCTGTAAACTTTCGCATGGAGTTGGAGCCAGTTGAACTGATAGCGAGTTAAACTGGGCTTTAGTTGACCGATAGTTACCTGTGAAACCAGTGATTTATTTCTGTGTATCATATGTTCACAAGCCACAAAGTACCGTATGTGCACGACACGCCACATGAGGCTGACGGCCGCCAGTTGTCTGTTCCTACCGGAGCTGAAGGAACAGATGCAGCGTGGCTGTCACACCGAGAGCTTTGCTTTACAGTTTCGCTTCAAATAATGAATATAACTGGTAATTAACGCAACAAATTACTCGTGGTCTCATTCTGCTGTGAAGATTTTATTTAAAAAATGTTCTTAAAACATAGATTTAGTGATTTAGTCTGAATACTTTCTAATTTCTTCAACTCTGTTTGAGAAACTGATGCCATTTCTATCATTACTGCTTCAGTAAGTAATTCAGAATGTTTCCCTCAGTATTTTGCTCAATATGGCAGTGAAGATTCACGTAGGGATAATCGTGGTATGACTGAACTGGATCGCATGATTTAAGGCCTGTTCACACGACAACGTTTTCAACTGAAAACTTTGGTTGTGTTTTGGGTGTTTATACGAGAACAGTGACTCTCAGTTCATGTTCTCGCGGTTTTAATACGAGTTTTAATACGGCTTGGTCGTCCGTCCATACCAATGTCCGTGTACTCCTGTTGTTAATGTTTATAGTTTTATTGTTTTCTGCTATGATGTCTGTGTGGTTTCATTACAAAAACAACCAACAGCCCCTCCTGCCCCATACCCTTTTTATTCAGTTGAAGTTTGTTTTTGTTTAATTGTAGTTTGATTGTTCAAAATGTACTATGGAAACATGGTTTTAGCTTTAAATGCACTTGATTTCTTAACGTGTGCCATGGTGGACGTAAGATCAGTTCTTCTTATCCACCTGAAAATATGAACCAGCTGCTGCGTGCGCTTCCGATCGGACACGGCACGTTGCTGAAGCGTTGCTGAAGCGTTGCTGAAGCGTTGCTGAAGCGTTGCAGAGTGCCGTGTTTTTAACGTCGGCCTCGCCCCCGCTCGCTCCTGTTTACTCACATCTACTCTGAAAGTGAAATCGGGGAGCTTGCATCACGCCACTTTGGGCGGTGATTTGACTGCACTTGCGTGGGATGGGCTGGGCTCTGGGTTTTGTTGGGTGTGTGCAGAGCTTCTTCAGCAAGGAGTGGGTTTACCCTGCAGCGTGTTCCAGCTTCTGACTCTCTTTCAGCGATGGCCTCGGCGTAACACGACACAGGTGTTAAACAAGTGAACATAATGCTCTAAGCATGCAGATAATGAGTAGCATTACACCAGCCGTGTAACTAATCCCCCCCGCATGGCCCTGTGGGACATAATGAAGGAGATTGAACCTTCAGCACGCAGCGTGTTCTTAGTTGTATTAGTAACTCAGTAACTCACAACAAAATGACTTAGTACATTGCAGAAGTCCTGCACACACTCGTTTTACGCTGTAAAAACCTGCAATGATGTTGAAATGGAAACTCTCTGCTGGGGCTCGGCGATTCGGCCTAAAAAAAAAATTGAGGATTTTTTTTAAAGAAAAAGTCAAGTTTCAAATTTTTTTCTCATTGCACTTTAAAATGACTGCAGACATCAGTTATATTGTCAAAAGTGCAACTTTATCGCTGTGCTTGTCCTCAGAGATAAAATCATATAAACAATCCTAAAATAAAAAGTAGAGGCTCTTTCAACAAATTCAACCTTTAACCACGTTTAAGTAAAAGTGCAACAGGAACTACAGCAAAAATGACAAAAAACTATCGGGGGGGGGGGAAATAAAATAAATGTGCAAAATAAAAATCGTTTGCAGCTACAAATTCGATAAATCAATTTGTTTTGCCCAGCTCTACTCTCTGGTTAGTTTGCAAAACTGATTGGAAGTTACTGATGTCACGCAACTATTGCTTCTAACTTTTTTGTTGTCGTGCGAAATCAAATAGCTCATAAGGTGCCGCCAGAGTGGACGACTTAACAATCATGTTGTTGTAGTTGAAAAACAAAGTGGCATCAGTCTGAATAACCCTCTATTCATCCATCCATCCATCCATCCATCCATCCATCCATTCATCCATCCATCCATCCATCCATCCATCCATCCATCCATCCATCCATCCACCCATCCACCCATCCATCCATCCATCCATCCATCCATCCACCCATCCATCCATCCATCCATCCATCCATCCATCCATCCATCCATCCATCCATCCACCCATCCATCCATCCATCCATCCATCCATCCATCCATCCATCTTCTATTCCACTTAACCCTGGACAGGTTGGCAGTCCATCACAGGACAAACACACACCTATAGGGGCAATTTAGGGTAAAAAATGAACCTCACATGTATGCTTTTTGGAGGAAACCCAGGCGCAGACGGAGAGAACATGCAAACTCCACACAGAGAGGCTTATAATTGAATCCATGAGTGTCTCGCTGTGAGGCGAGACCGCCGCCATTTGTCTCGTCGTAATATCTAATATTCCGAAAAATGTTTTCCTCATAAAAAAGTGGCATTGATTGAATCAATATAGAACCAATGATTTACCTTGGCCAATATTAAGAAAATCTCTAAGGTATAAATTGCTTTCAGTCTTTTAGTGCAGCTAAAATGTCTCTTTATTCCTTTTTTTTTTTTTCATTTCACTTTGATAAACTAAATTTGAGAGTCAGAACACTTTTCCCACTTCGTTACCTCAGTGACATATCTGTATTATGATTCAAGCCTTTTATTCTTAGCCATTTTCCAAAGGAAACTATCATAATGGAAGAGGATGCCCGCCTGTCTGTCGACTGTCTGAATAACTGCCTGACCTCAATTTATCACTGAAAGTTCATCGTGGCAAACATGAATCTTTATCTAAACACCTGGTACATTTAGTGGTTGTATATTCAAGCATTAGTCTTAAAATGTGTGCGTGCAATAAAAAATGGTCAGTGAAATGCGTGCAGTAGTAAAGAGGGCGCGCTTTACAACCGGTGTGTTTTATTGGCCTTCAGCGTCGGTGTCTGCTCTCCTTTTTATAGATGAGAATTGTTACCGTCGTATCAGTGTGTGCGGTGATCAATGGGTGCGCAATCAATAACCTTGTTCGGTGAGAAAGTTTTAATCAGCACTTTAAATACATCACCGACGAGACAGATACAGACTCACTGAATTGTTAGAGAGTCACTGGAACATATCTTGTAATTCTCGCTCTGTGGGTTTTTCGACGAGCGGAGCTGAGCTGATGAGTAGAACTTGTTCACTCGGTATTTGCGTTGTCAACGGCTGTGCCCAAACACACTTCTACATGAGCGCCAGCCGTTTGTGATCTAAATGTCACTGCGCGGGAGGAGGAAAGGCCGTTGAGGGTGAGCTCGGGAATCCTTCTCCGGGGCTGATTTGAAAGAATTTAGGGTTTATTAAAGCCGAACTTACTGCCAGGAAGTTGAAATACGTGCCACAACTACAGCACATATATTTGAACTACCATGCCTGAAGCTTCTGAAGCTTAATATCAGCATTTTTGTCCGGCTGATGCTGTTTATTGGGAGGACATTTTTAGGCGCTCTACTTGCTAACATGCAACAGCAAGCGGTTGTAATTGAACACCAGCCTCATCGCCGGGACAGCGGTTTCATGAACTGTTTTATTAAAGATCTGCGACATATTTGACAGAAGCACAAAGATCCCTCTTCTGCATCGGTTCCACAAACTGCAGCACAGAATAAACTGAACACGCTGTTTGGGTCAAAAAGCTGAAGTAACAGGGTGCAGATTAAACTGATATCGGTTTTAATTTGCTTCAAAGTGCAAAGGTTTTTCTTCTCCCTTACTGTTATCTGATCTAAAGCAGACATGGACAATCAGTCATCCACAAGAATATTTCCAGAAGCCAACAGCTCAGTGGTTTTTCACAGCTGATGAGAAGAAGAAGGGAATTTTAGCTTCGATTTAAATCAGATATTAAAAGCAATTTGTCTGAAATTACTGCATTACTAAATGTCAATTCCATGGAAATTGATTTAGTCAACCTATGATAAAGATATACAATGTGTTATTTGTGTAAAATCAGTAGCAGTAACTCTTATAAATCTTTGTGGGAGAAGTATTTCACAATTCAGCATAGATCAAATTTTCATGGTAAAGCTGCTGTGTACTAAAGCAATACATGCGTAAACTGCCTCAGTGTTTGTTTTAGTGAGGGCATTTAGGATTTCTGCAACGTGGCAAACATGGACAGAATCGAAATACAAAACCAGCATTCATTCATAAACAGAGAAAAAATCATTTTGTTGACATTTTAAAACTCTGATATTTCTTTTACATATTTCACAAAATCCATTAATAATTGATTTTAACCACTTTTCAAGCTAACAGCAATTTTGAACAGTCTGTGAATACATTATGAATGAATACAATATAAATTAAAATATATATTTGCATATATATATATATATTTTAATTTATTTTTTTGTGGTCCCTCATGGTTGCAGCAGGCAGATATTTTAATCAGGAAGTTCTGTGCTCGCTTGTCATATGAGCGCCGTTCTGTCATTGAGACATTTGCCACTGCAGGAAATCACCAGCTCATCGCTGAACTTGCAGCTGTTGTTTTAGTGTTTGTGGGGGGGGGGGGGGGGGGGGGGGGGGCAGCTTCCCCATAATCCCCCTCAGCCATCAGTCTATCTGTTGTTTGTCGTCCCGTTGACCTGCATTCATCTGCCCGTGGCCATGTGGACATTTTGACTCACTTATCTGTTGACCGCTGCACAGAAACATTACGTCACTGTCAGCACTTTGTTAGCGTCACAGTTCAGCAGCCGACCATCAACACTGGAGGGCCAAGGGGCCGCCGTGGTCACAGGGTCAAAGGTCACTGGGTGGCTGTTGCAGGCCGTGAGGTCAAATACAATCACCCCTTGTTTTCTTTCTTCATACGCTCCATTTCTTTCTTGTCACCAACTAAAATGTTTTCCAGTCGGACTTGTTTTCGCATGTGAATGAGGACGTCAGTGTTGTTCAGGAAATAGTTGCTTGTAGCCAAGTTTTGGACATGTTCTCTAATTTTTTATATTATACAGTTACTTGCAAAGCAAACGTCTTTATAGATGTTAAAATGTAGGAAAGAGACACTTTATAAGTATAGGGAATATTGGTTGGTGCATCATTTCATTGGTTTTATCAGACAAGTCAATATTATTAGGCTCAATGTTTGAAGACTATTAACAAGTGAATATTGATCGGAACACGTCCTGAAGCTGCCAGCGTGCACAGTTTCAACTTCTCTGTCGATCATGTCCTACATCAAAATGCACCGAAGGCCCTGAGTCAAACAGTCAGGCCTTCAGATTTTCTCCTGACAAGAGCAGCAGATTGAAATCAGGCCCCTGACCTCCGAGAGCTGGAGCGCCGACGTCCCGGGAAGAAATTGTTAAAAGAATCCATGTCTTCCATTGACTCTCAGTAAATGTCACGCTCGCTTGTGCCACAGCGGCTCCGCTGTCTAAGCGAGGAAACCTTTTCTCAGAGCCGTGTTGACCACACATACTTTACATTCCTCTCTTTTTCACTGCGCTCGCCGTAGTTACCCAGAATGAAATGAAATGGGATTGCAATGCTTTTACACAAGGAGAAAGTCAACCTTTTCAGGGCAGACAGACGTTTCTGATCAAGACATTTCACTACAATGAAGGCAACGCGTTTGTCAGGTCTTGCATTTTAACAGAAATGACCTATGTTAAGAAGGATCTTTTTAGGTTAGTCCAAGATAATTTAAAAAGAAGAAGCATGTGTTCTTCTCAGAAATGTGTGCATCGTGTTAGCAGTCCGTCACTTCGTCCTCTGATAAGGTTGTAGCATGTACAGGCCGCGATCCATCCACGCGTCGCCGTGGCACAGAGCCCCGCAGGATCCGTCTCTGCCAATGAATGAGGGGGGGGGGTCGGTTTGCTGTCAGCTAATTGTTAGCACGGCAAGAATGCTGTCACAGTGTCCGACTGACCGATGAAAGCAGAGATCATTTTCCATGAGCAGAGACGGGATGCATTTGAAATGCTCGACCTTTCTTAATTTAGAAACAAAGAAGATATTGAACAACCTCAATGCCTCTGCGCCCGAGTGGCCAGCGTGTTTGGATCAAGGGTTTGGTTTTTCAGATAAAAAAACTGATTAAACCATTGAAAGTCGACAGTAGATTGAATAATCCTTTATTTCTGTTTCTCTGCCAGATGTGAGCTGCTGCTCTTTTGATTTTGTCTGTTTTCCTTTCTGTCGCTTCTGCTTGCTCATGTGGAATTATGTGTAAAAATGCCTTGAAATGACTTTGTTATATTCTGCGCTATATAAATAAAGTTGAATTGAGTTGAATTAAATCGATTTATATTTTCAATTTGCCATTCATACAAGTCAACTTCCGGTTTTTAAACATTTTGTATTCAAATAATCAAACAGAATGTGACAAATAAATAAGAAAAAGAAGAAAAAGGAAACTTTGTATAATGGAAATTAAACAATTATTCATAAATTATGTTTTTTTTTTCCAGTGCCACAATGTTGGCTTCCTATATATTCAATTTAAAAGTTTACTTATAAAGTATATTGTAAAAATGTATGACTTAGCGTTGGTCATCTCTCAATCAGGATGCTTCAGGTTCAGACAGCTGTCGTCTGAAACTAGCACTAATCACAGAGGAAGTAAAGAAGAAACACGGCTCATTGATTGGTCCGGACAAATCTGGAAGTCCCGCCGCTATAGCCTTTGGTGGCTAGGCTAGTTAGCCCGTGGCTAATGGGTAGCCACAAACAACCGTGATATATAGTCTTCAGACCAGATATTAATAAGTGCCCGTTTCACTACTGCTTCCTCTTTACTTCTTCCTCACTACTCCTTGTCTGTGCACGAGCCATTTTCCAGGAGAAAACAAGTGTCACAAGACTCCCGCTATCTTTTCTGCATCATTTTCAGATTCGCACACCCAAAATGCATAGCACTCTACGTCACGTCCTCTCAACCCTCACTCCGCCCGTTCGAAAGTCCGTTTGAAAGAGGACCGAGTCTGGTGTTTTGAAGGGCACCAGGTTCCGCTTGAAAAATCCGGAACCGAGTTCGGGGTGCGTTCACATTTCCCGAAACGAAATGGACTTTCCCAGAAAGTCCCTAAAGAGAACGCTGGTCCGCAGCAAACAGGGGAATGTGAACGAGTCCTTAGCTGCTATTTGAGCGTTGATGCTCTCTGTGGACAACAGAGAAAGAATTTCATTGTGCAGGGAAACATGTTTTCTGATGTACTTACGGCTGTAAACTTGAACTTGAATTGATCTATCCACATGCTGAAGTGTCCTTGAGCAAGACACTAAACCCTGAATTGCTACCAATGGATGAACTGAGCTCCTTGCATGGCAGACGCCTCCATTGGTGTGTAAATGGGTGAATGTGATTAATAGTTTAGAGCACTTTGGGGGCTGCAAAAGCACCATAGTAGAAGAACTTATTTATCACTTATTTATGAGCCTCAATATCAGTTTCTCCAGTCCATCAGGGAACCAAACTGACCAAACCAGGAGCCAACTGGAGGGGCGTTACGGCGCTTCCACTCACTCATAATTCATTTGCATCTCTACATGAGTGCAGATTGAATCCAGTCTGCACCTGAGAGTGATCTCAGACGAAACGGATGGATGGGTATGGACACTAACTCCACGTCTGTCCTGTCCTGTCCGCCTTGTTTGTGCTGCACCGAAAATAAATGGCTGGCAGGCTGCAGAGGTGGTGTGACACAGCTGAATATGCCGAAAGAGTTTCAGATGTCTTTAGAATTCAACGCATCTTTCCAGCTTTATACTTTGTGAAGGCAGTAAATCAAGGGAACAAGCTGTACAGATGGAACGATTGAAGAAGAACCAAATGAGGATAGAACAAACTTCTGTTCCGAGAGAATAGAAATGGAAAACATGAAGCAGAGCAGACGGGGAGGGAGGTCACAGATGACTCGGATGTCTCGGCTGTGAGGGAACACTTTGCACAGGACGTCTCGGGCTTATCTTGACCGCAATGTTGAGAAAACCACCATGATTGTAGATAATTGTCCACAGGTGGCTGCTTTCTATGAACCCGTTGAAGACGTGCAGCCTTCACCGACCCTTTTGACTTTTGATGAAACCATGGATCTTATTCCTTTGAATTTTGTCAGCCATCAGTAACCGTGTGTATCGTATCAAATCCATAGTCTGAAGGTTTATTTGGATCACTGTCAGCAGTCGGGAGCCGATGCTGTTCTTCATAGGGTACTCAAACATAATTTCTTTACCTATTTTCTACAACATTCAACATCCTACACGTTTTCGGAGTGCCACCCTGCTGGAATCGACTCCTACGCCACCCGAAGTTTAAAAAAGTTGTATAGAAGATGGATAGTTTCTGGAGTGTTTGTTGGTGGCTGTGGTTCAAGTGGCTCTGTTTGTTGATATTGCTTAAAAACTACTTATACTGTCCAATTTTACTACCTTGGCAAAGTCCTTTTTTACCAAACTCAGTGTTTCAGAGTGTGGAGTTGTTAATTCGTTTTACAAAACGGAATTTCGGTGGCATAAAAGTTCAAGGTTCCGAGGTGCCAACGCAGTGTTCAGTGATACCGAAAGTGGCCGGGGTCTTTACAGTAAAGTCACACAAACACTCACAGAGAACACAAAGGTGGGAAATGACAGAGCAGCTTCTCTTCCTCACAGTCACCTGCTGTTATCGTTGTTTCAGGGCTGCAACCTGATATTTCCTTTACAAACTCTATTAAACGCTCACAAAAAAAACTGGAGTGAAGAAAACAGATGTCAGCGATATTTTAAAAGTTGTGAGTAAATTCACGATATACTAATAGAGGATGTTTTAAAACCTGAGGAAGTAAGTCTGAAGTTGAACTACAGGTCTATCCGGTGCGTGTAGACATTATACCGGGAATCAAATCTTTTACAGCCTCGGGGATTTCAGGGAAAATGTCCTCAAGTAAATTCTGTGACACCAACGGCTGAGACGACAGGATTCGGAGGGGAGGGAAGTCTTCGAGTCATTACATCACCGTGTGAACACAGCCAGTCACGGAGTGGCGGTATTTCAGCACACATGTCGTAAAGTAATAAAGAATCTGATCTTTGGTCTCTCCCAGTGCGTTGAGGGTTGCTCTTCTTCCTGCTTATGTCTGATTTTTTTTGTTTTGTTTTTTTTCCTCTAAGGTCACAGAACCGGGCGTGAGTTCACTTTAAGACACCTCTGAACTCTCAATATTACATTACCACACTCCAGCGAGGATCAAGCATGAGAAGTGAAGCATTAGGTCAATCTCAGTTTTTTTAAGCCTCTGCTATCGTCTTTATTTTGACAGCGTCGGTGTCGAAACATCCAAGTGTTTTAATGAATCATTAGTGTGAATCACCACCTGGCCCTCGCTGTGTTATTATCCAGACACACCTTCTTCTTTTTTTTCCCCCGGGGAAGCCCAGACCTGTTCAGAAACACCCGACGAAGCAGCAGACTATTCGCTTGTTGTCCTGGTAGATTATCAATAAAACGGTATTAAATGGCTGGGATATGACATTAAAGTTGATAAGGAATGATCGTGTACGAGGCGACCTGAGAAGGAACCGGTGTATCGACGGCAACGCCAGTGAATCGTCTTCCCCCTTTTTAAGTTCTCAAACCTGATGAGTGAGATCCAACACAAAGTAAAAGTCACTCGGCAAACGGCAGAAAAGCTCTTTTGCAGCCTCATTGTCATTTGCGCCTCCCGCAGCTGACACCTTTACCTGTCGGTAACCTGACACTGAGCTCTCAACGCGCCGGACTCCAGCCGGAGAGAGATTCCTCTTTCAGCTGGAGGCCGTCGAAACAGTGAGAACAACAGTGTTTTTCCACAGGAGGCTGAATTGTGTGTAAGAACTTGTCCGAATGGAAGAAAGAGGTGGAATTTTACCAACTTGTGTTGTGTAACCATTAATCTGCTTAGCGTACTGATTGGTCTTACCAGCGCAGAACAAGGAAGCTGTGTTCCAGAGTGTTTGCCTTCAGGAGGGAGCTCCAGTTCTGTGTCACGCTTCTGTGGTCACTGGGAGACAGATGTGTTTGGGAATGTATATGAATATTGTATATTTTGTTTTACCATATTGTTTTTAGATGTTTTTATATGTTGTTTTTGTTTTTTTTTTGTTGGACAACGGATGGAATTTAGCCTTTGAGTTAAATCTGGCATATTTACAGAAACCTCATGAAGAGATTGATTGTTCATTAATATGCACTGTCCCGTCCAAATAAACAAATACATGAAATAAATAAATGGAATGAAGCCGCCGCACGGGAATTAACCCCGAAGTGGCTACAGTTCTTGATATTTTCTGAAGCGATCAAACACAACACAAATAATATACATCCGCTAAAGTGTTGTTAATAGTTTATACTTTGTTTTATTATATTTGGTAAAGTGATATATTTTTAATTAGCACTCTTCTTGTTTTTGATTAAAAATTGTCGATGTGTTAACCATACAATATTGAGGGTTTTTCTTTCTTTTGAATACTTTAAAATGTGCAGAGCGTTTCCAGACTTTTTTTTTTTGCATTATGCATAAAATGTATGTTCATATTGCAATAATGATAATTAATTTTTATTTATTTATTTATTTGATCAGGACAACCCACATTAATGAACAATCATATCCAAATTGTACGCAAATTGTAAATGTGCCAGATTATAGCAAGACTGCTCGTTTATATCTGTGGTCCCGACGCAGGTCAAACGAGCAAAGCAATGTACAAAGCAATACAAAACACAATATAAAAACTATATAAATGACATTTACGTAAAATGAGTGCCGGACGGATTTAATTTAAGATAATGTTTAAGTTGTTTTTTAAAAGAGATGCGAGTCGGGCAAGTTTGCATTATATTGTTGGAACTCAAGTGGAAATGATCACATGCTTGCATTTTTGGTTTAATAAAGTTAATATTGAGAGCCACACACAACGACATTCACACATTCACATTTTGTTGCTCTCACTATGATCAAAGTTACAAATGTAGAACTAAAACTGACAAAGACGTAATCGTCCAACATTCAATCATCAAGTGTTCTACAGTGTTTTTCCCTCATTATCCAGCTGCTCTGTCGCTGTATATTTGTTCTTCTCTTCCCATTCGCTCCTTATCCCAGATATGGAACTTTGGTTTCTGGAAAGACTTGTGTTTTCTGATCTTTACCAATATCAAATACATCCTCAGCTGTACGTAGAGTACATGTTCATTAACCTTTGCAGACAATATTTGCATCGCTCGTCGTGACAGTTTGCGTGCTTCAGCGCTCGGAGCTCGATATGCAAAGTGACTCCACTCTTCTTCTATCTACGTACTCCTGCAGGCCTCAACCGTGGATCTGATTTCTGCTGACGAGTCGGACAACTCATTTCATGAGTAAGAATAGGCGACAGTGGAGAGGAAAAACTCCCTTGGAAGAAACATCCGCAGAGCCAGATGTGGAGGTGGAGGTGGAGGTGGTGGCGTTTCTGAGACAAAGAGCATCAAACTAACTAGAATCGAGAATCGAGCTGTTGCACTTTGTGTAGATGTGATGAAGATTGAAACCTCCTGCAGGAAGGTACAAAGAGAGGACTGGTGGAGAGAAATGAGTGCTTGGTTAGTGAGGAAAGAAGATAAGCTCCATGTTGTAAATAGTTTAAACCAACATGAACGTACAGCAGCTGAAAAAGAAAACATCCAAAGAGAATTTAGCCAGTTTCGATCATATATGGAGGATTTAAGCCTCTTAAAAGCAGAAACTGTGTTGGCGCAATTAAAGTCTGATAAAAAAAAATCTGTCTCTAATTTTACTTCCTCCGAGAACATTTTTAGGATGTGAGCGGAACCTCGCTGTTAAAAGTTTTATTTTAAAATTTAAATTCGACTGTAGATTTCATAGTAATAGGATGCAGACAAACAAAACATGTGAGGGATGTGATCTCACCTGTCAGTACTCCTTTGAATCAGCTGGAGACTTTTATAATCGAGTTATTCGGACAGTTGGAAGATTAACATGGAGTAAAAAAAGTGCAGCTTCAGAACATATTGACGGCAGCAGCAGCAAACTGAAAGAGTTGGAGCCGTACTGCAGTTTTAAAGGAGTTTGCACCAAATATTTGATGCATTAAAAAACTAAAAACTGTGTTTCTTTTCTCTGCGGTTGTAAATGTGCGCTTCACAAGTCTTTCCTGCTTGAATTTTGAATTCACGCAGCAGCTTTTTGACTCGTCTCCAACTGAAGAAGACGCAAAAGAGAGGAACCTCGGGCTCCAGGCCTCGCACTTTCTTGGCTCCAGACTTTTGAGTGAGTTGTAACTCGCAGAAGCAGCTGTAGTGGCCGCGGCTGAATGGATTCTCTGTCTGAGCGAAGCCTTTCTGAGCATGAAACTGGAAACAATGGCCGTCCAATGAGACAAGGACCATGTTCCTTCGCTCTGAGCCGCCGTTAGAGGGGGAGGAGTGGAGGAAGGCTTTTGTGTTTGTGTGTGTGTGGTGTGTGTGTGTGTGTGTGTGTGTGTGTACAAAAAAGAACTGGAGGTTTGTGAAGCAGGATGCAGTGGGTGTATTGACTGTGTGTACATGGATGCACACACAGTGCTGTTTGTACTTTGTGGGAGACGGGAGTGAAGTTTTCTGTGTGATCGTTGTGTTCCGAGCAGTTCCACGTTGGGGAAGGCTGATTGAATGGAGCTAAAGTCACCAAATCAAACATAAAGTCTGAATTTTTGTTAGATTGTAAATGTGGAGAATCGTTATTTTAGCCGTTTTTCAGAATCCTTTATTATCTGTTCACTTTTTTTGTGATGCATTTTGTTTTTACTCTGCTTGTTTGAAATTGGAAAATCTTAGAAAACCTAAAATCACAATCAAACTCAACATTGAAAGTTTTTCTGTATATTTTGAAGTTGTTTTTACTGGACTAAACTTTTACTAGAAAGTGCTGCTGATTTCATTTGACATTTTGGGACTTTTGTTTGTTTGTCACTTCACTTGCAGAGATGTGTCATATGAAAACATCCTTGATGTGTGTGTGTATAAACTCTACTATGAAGCACTGACACGCCCTGACGATTGTACTAGGATTAGTATTAGTATTAGTATTAGTTCAGACATTCAGAGTTTCCCTCTGCTTTTCCACAAACAGCATATAATGCGAAGATATATTACTTTGTTCATCAGTCATTACACAATCTGTCCCCACCTTTTTCTATCCTACTCTCTCTCTCCGCTTGCTTTTTCTAATTGAGCTGTACTGCACCCCAGACACCAGGGGGCAGTAGAGGACTGATGGAAAAGGTAGACCACGCTTCATGTAGTTTGCTATAAGCCAATTTACCACAACTTTATACAATATTGCAAGTTACTTTACTAGTACTTTCTCATTTATTGCAGTTGAAATATGCATATCATTTAATATAACGTATTAACATTGTTCATGCTGTTGCATTTTACTCATATCGATGTTGTGAATGTGGATGATTGAAGCTTCAACCATGATATTCTGTGTTGACACACGGAAAAAATAACCAATAACCCTTAAAAACAGCAACAGATGTGTTCAGAAACACGGATTAAATCATTTCTTTGTCATTAATTAGTTTTCTTCTCATTTTTCCTCCCCCTTTTGTTTTCTTTTGGTTGAACCCCCTTAGAGACATTAGTGTCTGAATGAAGTTTTACTTTAAATTATACACAAACAAACCCAACAGAAACCCTGAATCCTTTAAAGCAGGGGTCTTCAACCTATGGCTCTTTTGGCTCCCTGGACCTTTCTGAAACTAATACCTCAATAGACAGTTTATCTTGTTTTCATTTTATTTCTGCGCACAACATCAGTTTCAAAAGAACTTTTTAACTCTTGGATAAAGAATGCAGCAGACAAAGTGGCTAAATATAGTGGAGAATAGCTAAAACCACAAGGAAAGGTTGTGGGGGTAAAATTAACAACTAACAACAGCTAAAATATCAAAATTGCCTGAAAAAAATGCTGAACTAAAGATTGAAATACAGCTGAGAATTTAACGAAACGTTAAGTGAAAGTTAATAAATACGACTTAAGAGAGTTTTTGTTCATATATCAAAACTATATATAAAACTCTGTGTTTTATGGCTCCAATTAAATTTGATTCAGTGGAAATTCACAAAAAACGGCTCTTTATGGTCATAAAGGTTGCAGACCTTCTGCTTTTTAAAACAAAGTATTTCCACAAGTCTGCTTCGACCAGTGTGTTAACGGGTTAACGCCGCCATAATAATAATAATAACCCTGCGGGGACGGCGATGGTGTGATAAGGTTAGAGTGACCTCCGCGTCTTTTATGACACTTGTCATTCTCTCGTTCGCGCCTGCGGGGGACTTTAAAGTGGGTCAAAAATCTCTGGCATGTTTGCCACGTTTGCACTTTTAAAAAACAAAAAAACAACAAACTGCAGTACTCAGAACTTCATTGTACTTGTATCATGTGTGGATTCAACGTGTGGCTGTATTTTCTGTGCGGCTGTGAGGCTTTGGAAAGGCTGATCTTGTGCGTAAAACACGCGTGATATTTGAGGCGCTCCAGGGATTTGCGGAGCGTGCCCAGTGCGCGCGCCCGAGAGAGCGAGAGAGAGAGGGAGAGAGAGAGAGAGAGAGAGAGAGAGAGAGAGAGAGACTGCAGCGGAGCGGAGGAGTCATACCAAGCATAGCCTGCGTGTCAGTGCAGTCGACTTACAGCTGGCTGTGAGGACAACTGACGCTTTCATTTCACTTATTTTTTTTTTTTATTATTATTTTTGCTCCTCATCCGCCCTTTTTAATCACTGAAAGAAAGTAAAGCGCGAGACCACTCTCCGTGTGCGTTAAGTTTTGTTATTCAAGTTAAAGTTGGAGGCTGGGCCTTCAGCTTTTTGACCAGAGAGACAGACAGAGAGAGAGACAGAGAGACAGAGAGAGAGAGAGAAAGAGAGAGAGAGAGAAAGAGAGTGAGAGAGAGAGACAAAGCTGGTCTCTTTATTTTTTTCTATTTTTATTTTTTTTAATAAGATACAAACTCGATAAATGCTACTAACGAAAATGGACCTGTTGAACTACCAGTACTTGGACAAGATGAACAACAACATCGGCATCCTCTGCTACGAAGGTAAAAAAAAAAAAGAGTTTGTGGGCGTTTTTTTTATTTATTTTTTTAAAAGCTTGTTCACGTCAACGACGGCGTTTGCTCCTTTTAAACTTAACGTTTACTCCTCTAGTTATCAGTCACATACACGTGTACGACTTTAGATCAAAGTTACGAGTTATGAAAACAAGTTACTGTAGTAGTTATTGCTTCTTTTTTTTTTTTAAAACATCTTTCTACGTTGGTTACGTAGCTACGTAGTTAGCGTAAGCTGTGCGTAGCCTCTGGCTCTATTAAACTTTCCTTAAATCAATTTCTGTGTTATTGAATGCAGCTGTGACGTTTGTTTTCAATGATATTTGAGCTATGTGTTACCTGTGATTGCCCTCACGTGTCTGACTCACTGTATTACCGGTCCGGCAGGTATTTCTCTTCACTCTTGATGGTTAAATGTCTGGCGAGTAACGTTTATGTGGGATTATTTTCCTTATAATCACACTGGAAATTGCACAATTGTAGATGATGGTTTTTTTTCCTCCTCCAACCTCCGTGGATTGCAAGTTATTTCTGGCACTGGCAGTTTGGGATTTCAGGTTATGTCATGAAAGCACAGTTTTTCCATATGACCCAGAGTGGTGCAGCTCCTCATGTGGAGTTTCAACATCATCCAGTCTGTTTCCGAGTGTTTCTTTCACACTGCAGCCTTTAGGATGAGATCCAGTGATGGGGAAAACATGCCCTCCCCTCCTCTGTAATTTGACATAGGCATCATCGTCCCTTTACAAATACAGACACACATGTACAACTTTGGTTGTAAAAACTTCACCCTCTCTACTCCAGGGCCAAATTATGACTGAATGCATCTACTAGGAGGACTTATGTGAATTATTGTTGCTTATTTTGATAGGAAAGACCAATTTTATTCTAATAACACGCCCCCCCGATATGAAACGTACCACTACCTGAAAACACACTAATTCGTGAATTTAATTGTTGTAAGATATCAGGATGTGATGAATGCATTTGACGCTGATTAGTATTTATATAGTGTTATCTTCTTTAATATTTTCTAAAATACAGAAACTATCCACTAGCTATAACCTTTAATCTCCCTGAAGCATCTGCCCTGTTCTAAACCATGTGACTGAAAGCAATTTTAGTGATTTTGCAGAAGAGGAGTACAGAGGCACATGATAAGGAGTTATATTCTTATGAAACATTTCTACAGGGTACAGAAAGGGAGGAAAAAAAAAAGATGTTTGTTGTTGTGTGTGGTTTGGCATGTGATTAAGGCTTCTTGTCAGTGTTTTTTTTTTTTTTTTTTAATACTTCTAATGCAGCTTTGTGGAGTGAGACGTGTTGGCTTGCAGTAATTCCTGTTTGGCAAATTGCAGGTGAAATGCTTTGCAGTGAGTTGTCAAGGTTTGCTAAGTAGATCTGGGTGCACATGTCGTTGTGCAACTTCAGTGTGGGAGTGATGCACTGTTACCTCAACGCTTCATCCCTCTCAGATTTCATCTCTTCTGTTTCCATTAAAAAAAAAAAAAAAAATCACAGGAGCGAGCAACAAAGGGACTTTTGTACTTGTATACCCACGGGTTGTCTCTTTTACACCGTGGATCTAAAACTGCTCCTCTAATAGTTCTGGAAACAAACCTTCACAGGATCAGTCTGAATATTTGTTTCCGTATGTGAGATTTCTTCTTCTTTTTTTTTTTTTTTTCGCTGACTGAGCTAAAATCTGACTCCATAATGTGCCTCATGATAACAGAGATAAAAGAAGCGGGGAGGGAGAAACAAAAGCCCTCCAGTAAAAAGAGTTTAAGAAAAGCCTCTCATGTTCAAACATGTTGAGCCAAGAAAGGGCTGAAAGGCTTTGTGATGTTATGGGTGCCCCGACTTGTTATTATATGAAAGAGCAGATGAATTCATTTCCTAACAAACACACATGCGTACCTGTGTGTTGTCCTCAGAGGTTCCTTTCTTTCTTTCTTTCTTTCTTTCTTTCTTTCGTTCTTTCTTCTTTTTTTTTTTGTGCTTCTATCCATCTGCTGCCTTCGTGGAAATTTAATAGCAAGTGCAGATGTGGCACTGGTTATGTCACTCGGTGTGTCTGTTCAACCCCCAAAGTGCCGGATGTTTATATGTGACCTGGAAAATAAACTCCTCTCTGACCAGGGGTGTCCAACATGAGACCGGTGGGCCCGTGAGAGGCTCCAGTCCAGACGAACCACTGAGCAAATTGTGAACATTTAAAAGAAAACACAGATTTATTTTTTTTTTCTCAAGCAGATTTCTTAAAAGTGCCGGACTCAACACGACACCGAGACCCGAGCGGAGATATCGGTGATGCTGCCGCGAAAGACAGCAAACTAGCATTAGCCTCAGAGCCAGAGAGAGTTTGTAAAAACACCCAGAATGCAACAGCGACAGGAGACGTCTTTCACTGTATTTTGCTTTATGTCGTAATGTTAGTCTTGTTTGGTCGTAATAGTTTGTTCAGTTTGGAAATATCGACGTTTTCATCCCGTGTGCTCGACACCACAACAAAGACAAACTTTAACGTTTAGATTTAAAGGTTGCTATGGGACTTTTTTACCACGATGGAATTGAACAGATAGTTCACATAGTTTGCGTCCAGCTGATTCCTTTAGTAATGTAATATTGAGTTTGTATCTTCAGATTACAGATGTCAGCAGGGTGAAAAGTGGAAAAATAAGTTGTAGGCTTCTTATTGAACAAAGTTTTTTCTTTCTACCGTTCATGTAAACATCTCCTGTGTAATTTTAATGTTCTTGAGCTGTGGTGAATCAAAAGATCGTCTTTAATCGGGTAATGAAAAGACGGATTCTGACTTTAAATCGGCTCATTATGTCTGGTGAGCACAATACACCATCAGAACCATTTTCCTGGAGTGGTTATTCTTCCTCTAATCGCAGAGGAGAGTTTACATTTTGCAGGGACGGCCGGAATGATGTCGGTCAACTTTGCAATTTTCTGCTAAGTGATAAATTGTGCTCCACTGTATTTCAGTAAGTCGCCACCAATAATAACATCATATGTTGTGCTTGGCCTTGAGGGGCTGGCAGCCACTGCTGGCGGTGCTGGGTTACAGAGCAGCACAGATTCAAACCATGAGGCTGAAGAAACGATTTCTCCCCTCATCCTGAGAGGCGAACGAGTTTTGACGTCTCGTCACAATAATAACCTGCAATTCTGAAGTTCCTGCGTGTGCGACATCGACAAACACTCGCTAACTTTAGACACCAATCTCCGGCAAAACCACCTCGACTGATTGCCCCCGTTTAATTCCACGTCTTTCTTTTCCTCCCGGACATATTAGACGTTACGTCGACGCGCTCGATTCCATTCAGTTTGGGTGTGATTGAATTGCTCTCATTGAGCCGTTGCCGGAGTTTGTAGTTCGGGGCAATGCTCACCGTCAATAATTTGTGCACTTAAGTAAGGGTAATGAAGGAGTGAAAACTAACAGCCATGTATTTTAGTCAGCGTATCTCTATTCTTCTGCCGTTCTCTCCCTTCCTTTTTCTGTAAAAGATCAAACCAAAGTAACATCTGGTTTAAAAGTTCAGCTCAAACAGCCATGAACTGCTTTGGAACAGGTTTGTGTGTGTGTGTGTGTGTGTGTGTGTGTGTGTGTGTGTGTGTGTGTGTGTGTGTGTGTGTGTGTGTGTGTGTGTGTGTGTGTGTGTGTGTGTGTGTGTGTGTGTGTGTGTGTGTGCACATCCTTTTAACTATTTAAAGTCTAAAATCTCTTTGGACTTAAATGATGGAGTCAAACCCAGAGGGCCAAGCTCTGGTTACTGGGAAACTCAGCCAAAAATAACTACTATGCTGTTTTGCAGACATGCTAGGACTCATCTCTCTTCAAGTATCAGAAGCTGGAAAGAGGAGAGACGGAAATGGAGGGAGAGGGAGAGGGAGAGAGAGAGAGAGAGAGAGAGAGAGAGAGAGAGAGAGAGAGAGAGAGAGAGAGAGAGAGAGAGAGAGAGAGAGAGATCGCCCCAGTTTGTAATCCAATCTCATCCTGATTTCAAGCTGTTTGAAGTTCTATCAAGAGAACGAGGCTTTGATCATGTGGACCTAATGAACTGGAGCCGAGAGGGAAAGAGAGTCGACTTCACTTCTGTGTTGCTGCAACTCTTCCCACTGATTCTCCGCTCAGAAAGACCAGAGCTCATTATTGCAGGATTGCCCGCCGTCCTTTAAAAGATCATTTCCTCACGTGTAGACCGAGAGCTGTTTATCATCCGCCCGGATTGCGGCGACACGTCTTCTCAACCGTCTCTGTGATTTGAGAGGAAATTAAAGAAAACTGCACAGATCGTGATCCTGCACCACGTCCGTCTGGTTCTGTGTCCGCGCTTCGCACCACGTCACGGTCGTTGGGCGGAAATGAAACGCGGCGGTCTGAACGGGTCACAGGTGAATAATCTGCTGTTACTGAGGACCACCGTGTCACTGTCGCCTTTGGATGGGCTCTTCGTGAGTCTTCTTTAACAACGGTGTGATCTTGTGACGATCCACTAGATCAACTCCAACCTTTTCAAGCCTAAAGGTCTTTTAACACGTTGGAGGAAGGTGCAGGTCGGTTCCAGATGTGAGGCTATACCAGCTTGTCTTTCAGATTTGTACAGTCAACCTCCTTCTCCCACCACCGACAATACTTTCCCGTCGGCGCTCTTGACTGTCAACGCTGCACGTTGTTGTGCGGCTTCAGTTAGAAGTCGGGTCAATAGTGTTTGACTCCATACGGTCAAATGTCTTACTTGTTTGCAGGGGGACTCAACACTCGCGGATTCACCCTTTTGTTGAGCGCTGCCGCTCACTGATAAGCTATTATGCGTCCTGGACGCCGATTGGCCGGCGCCGGTGTCACAGTCCTTTATTGCCGTCCCT
Source organism: Lipophrys pholis (assembly GCF_963383615.2). Classification (NCBI taxonomy): domain Eukaryota; kingdom Metazoa; phylum Chordata; class Actinopteri; order Blenniiformes; family Blenniidae; genus Lipophrys; species Lipophrys pholis. The sequence goes on along the minus strand of NC_137637.1, from coordinate 33,643,346 downwards.
CTTGCCCTGCCAAAAACAATGTCGTCAGCCCTGTTGCCATGGCGCGCGGCAGGGCGAGCAGGAACATGCCGGAGCGAGGCTCAAAACTCAGAACTGAACATACGTGGAGAAACAAGTGAACCAAGTGGCAACTTAAGTCTGCGTCCCCGTGTGCATGCTAAGTGAGGCTCTAATTTGGTTTTTGCTGCTCCGAGAGATAATCGACGTTTAATTTATAATAAAATAGACTTGAATCAACCAATTAGTGTCGAGTTTTGTGAGTAGCTGAAAAGAGAAAGAGAGAGAGAGAGGGGAGGTGTTTCAGTCCAGGCGTTTAGCTTTGTTTTGAGACAGAATGAAGCCGAAGCAGTGGAAAGTCCCCGAGCTGAGACCCAGCCAGTGGTACTTTTCCCCGACTCTTCCCCCCGGTGCTCGGCTCCCACTCACCACTCTGTAGGCCCTCTGTCCCGGGACGAGACTACACAGAGAGAGAGAGAGAGAGAGAGAAATAATTCACACACACACACACACATGCAGAATCCATCCACAGCTATGTCTTCCAAAACATTCCCGACCAGATCCTCCGCTGCTCATGCCAGAGGTTTATGCCTCTCAGCAAACTGTGTAAGTCAACAAAATCTGGATTTTGAGCTGATGTACAGTGAAACACTGTGATGGAGTAGATTTTGTGGTTCACTTGTTTCAATGGAAATGCAGTCGTAGTATCATACTTGGGCGATACTGTGATTTAGCGGGTCGTTATGGAACGCTTGAGCACGACTGTCAGCCATTTTTAAAAAGAACAAGAGTGTTGTCGGCTGTTTTGGTCACATAATGAGTAGAACTTCTGTATTGTCCTGCTGGTTTCTGTTACTTTATCGGCTCTCGGAGGTCCGCCACAGATCCTTATTTATTTTCATTTTTTTTAATCCCAGGTGAAGCAGCTTTAAGAGGAGACCCCAGACTCCAGTCACTGTCCCTGTCATCGTCATCCTCCTCGTCCTCGTCCTCCTCTTCGTCGTCGTCGTCCTCATCATCCTCCTCCATCTCCAGCCACAGGACTGGCCCTCCACCCATCAGCCCCACTAAGAGGAAGCTGAGCGGCGACCAGGGCGACAGCGACATGGACGACAACGAGCACGTGGCGAAGATGAGTCGACTGTTCGCTGCACAGCTGTAAGTAGGACCAGGAAATCACGCCACACAGACAACGGTGCTTCCAAGGTGGAACTTTTCGAAAATGTCTCCGAGTAGAGAGTGGAAATGCTGCTGCGCTCGCAAACTGTGTCCGTAGTAAATGGTTCTTCTGGATCATGTGCGAGGAGGTGGGTATTAACTCGTGTCGTGTCGTGACTCCATAATCTCCTGGGACTTGGTAGTTTTATTTTGACAGTCACCGTAACAACAATCCAACTTTGTCATCTGTCGATATGAATGTCTGTGTACTCCCATTGTTGATGTTTATAGCGTGTTGTTCTCTGCATGCATGCGTCTGTGGTTTCATTACAAAAACAAACAACAGCGCCAACTTCTGGCCTGGCATGGTCACTACATCGTTTCATGGAAACGAACATCGTTTTCAAAACGTTGCCGTGTAATCATGAAGTATTTCTTTAATGAAAACGCAAAAAATGATGCATTTTCACTTGAAACATCTTCATTTCATACTTCATTTTTCAATATTCTACCCACTTTTGTCTTTTTCTTTTGTCTTTATTACACAAACACACTCCATTGAAGAAAGACTCTCTCCTCTCATAAGCTACATACAGTATTTAAAAAATAACTTCAAGGTTCCCGTTATTTTTATTCCATTTTATTTCCTGCCTGGGAAAGCGTTTCTCTCAGCACACGTGTGAAGCCGTGTGAACTCCGGCCTTCTCAGAAGTCCCACTTTGGACTCTTGGGTGTTATGCCAGGTTTAGCCGTCTCCACGGCGTTGCACGCTCCTCGGCAGCCACGGATCACTGGAAGCATGGAAACAGGGAACATGTAACAGAAAGATTACTCACGTCTCCCAACGTTCCCACATTCCCACTTCCAGAGATTCCAGAGATTCTGGAGGGCTGGTTGGTGGTGAGAGGACTGGCGGGGCTCGGGGTAGTGGAGTCAGACTCATAACTGAGTCAGTCATGGGACTCCAGCCATAGATATTTATTACAGACTGAGTCAGGAAGGTGTTAGGTGGAGCGCTGCAGTCCTACATGCATGCCAGTTAAATAATGTCCAGATGCACAGAGTTGTAAGTAACAATAATCCCAATTTTTTTTTATTAATTAATAAAAAATAAAAAAATAAAAAATAAATTAAAAAAAAATATATATATATATATATTTTTTTTTTTTTTTTTGTCGGCTGTTTTGGTCACATAATGAGTAAAAAAAAAAAAAAATAATAATAATATATATATTTTTTTTATTATTATTATTATTATTATTTATTTATTTTTAATTAATTAATTAAAAATATATATATATATAATAAATTAAGAAAATATAAAAAATGGAAAAAATAATCAAATTAAATATAAATAAATAAAATATATAAATAAATAGTAAAATATATAAATACAATTTTCAAAAATGTACTCAAAGCACAACAGTTTTCATTCATTCATTCATACAAAATGTTAATAAGACCAGAGCTTCGTTGCTAATATTACCTGCCTATGCTGCAGACATCACATTCAATAGGTGTTTTTCTTCCGTCGTCCAGTCTTTCTTGTGTCCTTTTCTGTCTTTTCAGGTTTTTGAAACCTTTTTTTTCTTTTTGTGCAAAACCTGGACTGATTAATATACAAGCAGATTCTCTTTTGTGCTGTTGTGTTCGTATACCACCTGTTTGGCTGCAATGGAGATGCTCAAAAAAGTCAGAAGCAAATTAAGTACAAAGATTTGTGAAAAAGATGAAGTTGTCGGACAAAGTGAATATTCAAATAACATAAAGATACATACGTATGCAGTAATGGAGTATTTACACTTCGGGACTTCCTTCCTCTCGGCCTTGCATGGTTTAATGAAGCTAAAGGGAAGGAGCTTTTAACATCTGTGCACATTAGAATAATCCGGAACACGCTGTAGAAATCATCTAAAAAAATAGCATGGGATTATACTGGATTACCATGGGTCAGTCATTGTTTACTAAAGTGTCAGACGACTTTCCAAAGCTCCAAAAGTGATGGTAATAATGCATCCAAAATTCATCTATCGTCCTGACATGGTGAAATACGATCAATGGGAACTTATAATGGACGATACCATAAGACATTTCAGTTTTAGTTGCATGTGTGTGACTTTAAATAAATCTTGTGGTTTCCATGTAGAAATCTGTGACTTCTAAGACACAGGAGTACGGCTCTTTGTTCTTCGGTCTTGTGATCATTGGCGCTCACATAACAAAGGATTAGCTTGTGCGTTTGTACTTTAGTGCCGAGTCATCCTGCCTTCTGTTGTGGATGTGCCTGTGGTGGGAGAATTGACATTATATTCTGCAGTAAATCCATCCTCCTCTCGCCTTTCTGCTGCCTCAGTTGTTTTCTGCTGCCTGTAGGACATTATATATGCAGCCTGCGGTTAACCTCTGCATGCATAAATGAGGAGATTCTCCCACTTGTGTGTCACAAGTTGAACTTTATTTTGCGAGTGTGTTTACCAGAGCACAACAGGAATTATTGTCGTATCAGTTTTCAGTTGGTGTTACAACTCCTCCAAGCATCCAGTTAGTTCCATGTAAACGTGGGTGTGATGCTTAAGGCCTTTCAGACTGCTCATTGTACCATGATTATTTCCCAGACATAAGCTTTAATCCCTTTATTTAATCTTGATTTTAATTATGACCTTGCGGTCATTTGAATCCCGGTGTTGCAGGTTAATCTCCACTCAACTAAAGTCAATTGCTGGTTGACATTCTGCAACTTCAAGACAAATTTAAGGTTTTGTGATTCTCAGGGATTTATTTATTTTTTCATGATGGAGACCTCAGCCACTTTATTTAGCGACGTCATTTTTACTTTGTCTGAGGGCATTTCATTGTTTTTCTCTGGCGGAGGTGAATGTGGAGTGACTTGTTGAAACCTGCGGTGGAAGTGAACATGTGAAAACCTACTAGTGGCAGAACGTCAAAACTACATTGTTAATATTTCAGCCATTTCAGTGTAAACAGACGTCGTTTTCAAAACTTTTCTGAAATGAAAACACAAAAACGATACGTTTTTACTTGTCGTGTAAACAGGGCCATAGAAAATACAATGGTTGATTTTTATTTATTTATTTATTTATTTTTTTGTTCAAGGTCTTTCTTTTATTTTGGATAACACAAAAATAACATTCAGACAAATTTTTCATTATTTTCTTTTTCTTCCCTATCCCACCTTAAAAAAATTGTTTTTTTATTAAATTAAATTAAACTACATTAGAGATGTCGTCTGCGTTCACAAGTTCCAAATAAGCCAAGAAAGGTTGCCTGGCATCATAAGAATTTTTTCGCGAATAATATCTCTATCATGCCTCTTTGACCCAGCCTCCATATGTGATGAGGCAATGTTCCGATTGTTTTTATATTTTAACATGCATGAGCTCGTCGCTTTGTTTACGTCATCTGTCAACTGCAGAGACGGTGATCAGATGGACACGGTTCTTGTGAAACGGCCAGAGAGGAAACCAGAAACACACATGCACAGTTTCACATGTGCACCGATTGTATGTCTTCTCTGTTGTAGTTTGCTGGCTTGCTTCTGTGTGTGTGTGTGTGTGTGTGTGTGTGTGTGTGTGTGTGTGTGTGTGTCTGCTTTCTCTTTGTCTGCACTGATTGCTCTGCTCAGTGTCCACTGTCCCCCGCATTTGTAGACACTTTTGTGTTCATTCTCCTCTTTTCTAAAAAGTAAAGCAAAGTCAAACTTTCCCCTTGCATCAGTCTGAAATGGTGTTTTTTTGGGGTTTTTTTGGAGCTGCTTGTCGCTGGCCTTCTTTTGTCTGCTGGTTCAGTCATAATTTTGTGGAGTGTTGACACAGGCGGACACCTGACACGCCGATGTGTGGGCGGGGACTATTTCTCCAACAAATCACAACAAGCTGAAGTCGATGATGGAGGGGGAGAGAAACTCTCTGAGCCGATACGAGCTTAAATTTATTTATTTATTTATTTTCTCTTAACGCAGCGAGACAACCTCTGAAAAGTGTCTGGATTTTATTTTGCCAATTGTTATAAGGTTGTAATTGAAATAGCAGCAGCAGCCTCAGTAGTGGGCAGGTACACGCTCTGTGTGTTCTGAGTGTGCAGGTATGCACATGTGTCGCAGTGTGTGTTGTCTGTACATGCATGTGTGCTCTCCCGTGTGTGTGTGTGTGTGTGTGTGTGTGTGTGTGTGTGTGTGTGTGTGTGTGTGTGTGTGTGTGTGTGTGTGTGTGTGTGTGTGTGTGTGTGTGTGTGTGTGCTGGGTGAGGTCAGACAGCAGGGCCTACTTTCTGGTTTTCTCTGAGGAGTAGGAGGAGTCTTGAACAAAGAAGCCTTATCCTGTCCACTGGAGCCTGCGGGCTGGAAGCCTGCCGCTGCCTGCCTGCCCGACACTCTGCTGGTTGTAGACCCGCCAGTATAACAGTCTCTTACTCAGCTGTTTCGTGTCTTCTCTGACTAAGAACCAGTGGCAGAGACAGATGTTTTCATAGTGTTTGCGATTTAGAACGGCCAAATGATTCCTTCTAGTCCTCATTAGGAGTACAAGTTCATTACAAATGTTTTACTTTCTTGGGCTGGAAGCCTGATCATCGCTGAATATGTACTTTATTTACAACATTTGACACGTAACCTCCAATGGCGCAGTTGTCGTAGGTAATCTGAAGTTGGCCTGTGTATCCATGGCAGTAATGCTGCGCAGGCAAAATGCGAAATCCAAGTAAACGAAGTAGTAAAGCACTGAAACGGCAGCTGCTTTCTACTGGGAACTTCAGCAGTAAGTTGTTCTCATGGAAGTTTCTCTAGAGGCCAAATGGGGAGAAAATAACGAATTTGTGTGTGTGTGTGTGTGTGTGTGTGTGTGTGTGTGTGTGTGTGTGTGTGTGTGTGTGTGTGTGTGTGTGTGTGTGTGAGTGCGTGTGCGTGTGCGTGTGCGTGTGGCAGAGGCTGGTGAAGTCATTGTTACCCTCTTGTTTTACATGAGACTATTTATGTAGTGAGCCTGTGAGGAAAGAAAGGAGACATGTGGGTGTTTCTCCATGTGTGTGTGTGTGGACGTGCGTGCGTGTATGCACGTATGCAGACGTGTTGACACACACACACACACACACAGTTTGTTGTGTTTGCCTTGCTGTGGTCGTTACCATATCCGATCGCTCCAAGCTCAGATAGCATTTTCTTGCGTTTTCTTCTTCTGCAGTCGGATTGAAAAGGTGAAAGTTTGAACGGAACCTCGTTGAAAGTCGTGTGAAGTTTTACCTGATTTATTTGATACGAGGCAAAATCATCCTCTGAAATTATGTTTGTGGAGAATCTTTCGACGAGAAAATGTTTATTGTGGAATGATCATGTTTTCCTAAAGAATGTAATACTTGCCTGGACTGGACAGTGTGACCTTTAAGGAGATGTTTGTATTGTGTGTGTGTGTGTGTGTGTGTGCGTGTGTGTGTGTGTGTGTGTGTGTGTGTGTGTGTGTGTGTGTGTGTGTGTGTTCTGTATTGTGGTTTTCTTCCTCGTTCTTGTTGTAACTTGTGGTCAAGCCTTCACCCCCCCATTTTTTTGTTGCTCTGGTCGTCTTCTCCCTACGCCCTGATTCTTCCCAGATGTTTCCTGTGTGTCTCTCTCTCTCTCTCTCTCTCTCTCTCTCTCTCTCTCTCTCTCTCTCTCTCTCTCCATGAATCTCTGCCAGACCACAAGATTTGTGGGGAGGTTCTCTCCGAAGACTTTGGAGCACAATTGTGAGAAAACGCCGAGAACTATTACAGCTCCTGTGTATTCGCCTCAGAGTAAAATATATCGTAGCTCGCCCAATCGACAGTCCCCTAAAGAACTAAGCTTGGCTGACTTCTCAAAACTAACCCGTATTTTGAAGTCTTTGCTTTGTATGTATATATTTGTCTCCTTCTGAGCTTCCCCTTGTGGCCAGTAGCTGAGCGGGCCTGTCCCCAACGCGTTGAACCAGTTAGAACAAATTACAAGTTCTCCGATTTTTACAAGAACGCAGACGTACGGCAGCTTTTTTCCTTTTTCAAGTCATTTCAGCACACGATCGCAACAACGATCTGAGAGTTGAGGTCAGCTTGAAGACAGGGTCTCATGTGAACGGTTACTTAAAAGGCTCTACTTAATGACAGATCTGAGAAGTACGATATTGTAAAAGATATATGACTACATCATTTATGTAATGAGGGTTGGCTTTGCTTGGTTTTGAACGGAGGGATCCATCAGTAAGCGCCCACCACAGCTGCTACCACTAATGCCAGGCTGCACATAAACCCATATTCTAATAAAATAGAATGAAATGGATGCGTGCGATTTGTCCACCTTGGGAAAAGAAAGTGTGAGATTATTGCTTCTCGGTCCAGAATATACAGGTGATGATCAATATTCCTGGCAGCTGAGTTATGTTGACCAGTTGCAAACTTATAAGATAAGTTAAGTTGCTGGCTTGTTTTCATTTTGTAGATGGACGTACTGCAAAACCCTCGCTGCCGTCGGGAGAGGACAGCTGCCTTTTAAAAAATATAGCGCGCTGTAGTCCTTTAGCACCGACTAGTGGCAGGCCGCTGCATGACAGCAACTTCAAATAAAAGACTTAATTGATTCAACTGACTAATATTTCTAGTTTCTGGAAGATTGATGTTTGATGGTTTAGCTGACGAGTGTAAAATAGTAATTCCCTTCTTATGTGTTACACGACAGGTGAAAACTCAAAACTTTAGTTTTGCATGCGCATAACTAGTAAATAATTCTCCTACGAGTCGATAGACAATGATGAAAATGTCAGCCTCCAGATTGTCATGACTCCATGTTCTCCGGAGACTTGGTAGTTTAATTTTGACAGTCGCCGTAATAACAATCCAACTTGGTCATCTGTCCATACAAATGTCCATGTTTTTAGCATTATCAGCATTTATAGCATAACAACAGCACCCACTAGTGGCCCAACATAAAGACTACATCATTTTCAGTATTGCTGCCGTTTCCTTCTAAACGGAGGGTTAGGGTTGGGTTAGGGTTAGGGTTGGGTTAGAGTTGGGTTAGGGTTAGGGTTAGGGTTGGGTTAAGGTTAGGGTTGGGTTGGGTTAGGGTTAGGGTTGGGTTAAGGTTAGGGTTGGGTTGGGTTAGGGTTGGGGTTAGGGTTGGGTTAAGGGTAGGGTTAGGGGTAGGTTTTCAAAAAGTCACAATGTAAACTCAAAACTTTTCTGAAAGGAAAACACAAAAACGACGTTGTTGTGAATTGGTCTTTTTCTTTTTCAATGAAGTTTCTGAAAAGTTTAATGCTGCAAGATGCATTCGCCTTTAAAACAGTTTCCTCTAAATTCTTGACCTGTTACAATAATGCCACTGGCTTTAAATATGAAGAAGTGACGGTCCACCTGACATCTGCTTGAAGAAACGTTGACAGGCAGAGCTGACATATCAAATATGAGCATCACTTAACCCTCCGCAGCCCGTCGCCCTCTTCATGTCTCCACTGTAGTAGCCTTTCATTTTTAATGGGGGATTGCCCAACCTCTCCTTCTATTAGCTCTCACCTCCCCTCTTGTCCCAGACCTGGCACCCCCCCCCCAATTCAGCTCCAGTCCTTGTCTCCACCCTCAGACCCACATTATCGTTTCATGTGTAGCTCCCGCCGTCCGCCCTTTCCATCCTCGCCGTCCCTCCCCAGCTGCGACCCTAACGATAATTGAGAGGTGAGTAGGAGAGACAAAAGGCCCGGGGTGGGTATTCAGCGCTTGATCCCTGGCATAAAATGCAGTCCGGGGTTTGGTGGGCAGTCAGGCGAGGGGAAGGCGGGGGAGGCGGTGGACTCGACAGCCACGCCATTCATTGGTGGGATTTGTTGATCCCATCCATTGGCTCCTGCGCCGGCCCCCTCTTGTATGAGGATGTGGGCATGCCTGCTCTTTGGCAGTGATTAAAGTTTGGAACAACTTCCCCAACCTAACTGGAGACCCAGCTGCTGGTGGGGGTGGGGGTGGGGGTGGGCGGGGTGGGGTAGAGCTTTGTTATCTGTTTGCCTCCGAGCCCATCAAGGGATCCCTCATGTTGAAAGATAATGTAAGAGTTACACTGCAGAACTTCTGCTCTGAGTATGAGTGAGCGCTCACACTCAAAACCTTTCTCCACGGCAAACTTGTGTATTTATTATGACCCCCCCCCCCCCCCCCCCCCCTTCCCCCCAGGTGAAGGGATTAACCTCTCAGCGCAGGTATTATTTTGACTGTTCTCTAAAGAACGAAACAGAATTCTTCCACAATGGGAAAACATGAAAGCTTGTTGGTGAAATGTCAGCCAGGGTTTATATAAGCACTGCCAAGTCTCTCCTTCTTTAACCCTCAGGAAGTTTGCTGCCGATTGTGAGAGAAAGGGGAAAAACCGAGAGACAAAGAAAGAAAAAAAAGAGACGGGGGGGTCCCCTGCTAATGTAAGCTCTCGGCACAAACGGAGGAAACTACCGACCTTGCTCTTTCTTGAAGTGGAGGTCCGGTCCATTGACACCCCCCCTCCCCCCCCAGCTCCCCTTCTGTATTTTGTAGAGACTGTTTGTTTGTGGAGGACGGTGCTGTGGACTCCAGATGCTTGACCCTGCAGTCAGGTTGCCTGGTCACACCGATCTACAACCGTTCCCCTCAACTTGATGCTTTGCATCCAAACAAACCTTTAAAAGGCCTTCGGGCAGTTTTTCACTCCAGTCTGGTGGGGGAGGAAATATATCGACGTAGCAGTGAGTGGAGAGGAAAAAGACAAGATTTGTATATGTGTGTGTGTGTGTGTGTGTGTGTGTTCTCATTAGTGAGTATAATGCATGTACTCCTATAGTTGGACTGTAAATGTGGTACAGAAGCAAGTTTGAGTAAATCACGCTCCGTGTTGGAGGAGAACAGAGCTGTGTGAAGGAACGTGTTCAGGAAGAAAGCCACGTTTGACACGGCGACCAAATTAATTGCAACCTGTAGAAATGCACTTTATCAGGAACAAGCACTTTAACTCTTATCACACATCAAAGTGACTGTCACCAGAGCTGGAAGGAGGAGAAGAAGAAGAAGAAGAAGAAGTGTCGAGTTATATATACTCTATGTGCAACACGTCAGATTTTATCTATGTATATTGCACTGTCCCTGATAAATAAATAGAGAGAAAGAAGAAGTGGAAAAAAAGCCAAATCTGTGTTTAGTTTAACTTTTATCTCTGGTTTTTCAGCGATTACAATATGAACTCATAGTAGAAATTATCTTTCTTGTAGAAAGTGTCCTTGAATAAATCCTTAAACATTTACTACTTCTTCTCCTCATATGGCTTATAATGGCTTCATATTTAAAGGTGGTTTCACTGTCATAAGTACAGATAACATTATGGTAGAGTTTGGTGGAAATGATTGAGTTTGTATTTCAATAAAACCGTAGCCGTTGTTGAGTTTTCCTCTGACGGCTCTGAAAGCAGCTGGCTACCATCGAGCTGAGAAGATCAAGCTGATTTGCTGTTCTGAGGAAACTGGCTCCAGAGCTTTGAACTCGCTGCCCATTCGTCCCCCCGTGCAGAGATAAGTTTGGAGTCTGTCCGTGTCGGTTTGGGAAATGTTCCTCCCTCCCAGCAGTGTGCGAGGCTGTGTTTATACCGAGAGCTCTTATCAGCCCTCCGGCAATCTGAGAAGTGGGGATGTGTGTTAGGTCAGTATTAATAGCACTGGATTCACTATTATTATAGAGTCCCATTTAAACTCCTTCTTTTAATTTAGTCTCTCTGCTTTTTCTTCTTTCATGCTTCCCCCTAATAGGTTGCTTGGTTTTAAATAATCTGTGATAAGCTGCCAAAGATATTTTCTATTCCACTTGTACATAATCAGGCCCCGTGTGCGTGACATTTAAAGGGAAACGCATCATTTATGCGTTTTCTTTTTTCTTTTTGTTTCAGAAAAGTTTTGCATTTACACTGAAAACGATGCAGTTCGCATGCCAGGCCACGGGTTGGCGCTGTTGGTTGTTTTTGCATCCAAACCACAATGGACACACAAACTAGTTGGATTATTACGGCGGCTCTCAACTATAAAACTAGCCAGGAAATGATGGAGGAGGAGTCATGACGGTCTGGATGCAGCCAGGGTGTGCATGCACGCTAGCAGGGATTGAGCTATCTACTTGCGACTGGGCCCGAATGTTTTCAAACAGTTGTGCTATCAGTGGCACCGATCACCGTTGTCATGGAAACGGAACACCCAAAACGCAACAGAAGTTTTGTGTAAATGTGCCCGTCGAGTCCCAATAAACCTAAAACATACGGTATGTTATGGAAGGAAATCTTTCTCCACTGTACAGAGAGAACATGCAGCCTCTGCACAGAAAGCAATAAAGATATTGAAGCACCGTATTTTAAGATTCGAGCAAAAACAAAGAAATGTAGGCAGAAGTGATGCTGAAGTTTGTTGTTCTTTAACATGATGCTCATCCTCGTCTCTTTCTGTTCTACAGGAAACCTAACGGAGATTACCGCAGCGTCAACATCTGTAAGGACCGCAGCCGGAGCCCGATGGAGCGTGTGGTGGTGCCCGGCGCTCTGGGGCTCCATGGCAACCACCTGTACAGCCACGCCCACCACCACCACCATCACCTGGCCAGCCTCGCCGCCATGGACCAGCCGCTGGCGCTCACCAAGAACAGCATGGTGGAGTCGGCACGCAGCGGCGCCGCCCCGCCGGCCTCAGTGCCGCACGCAGTCAGCGCCGTGGAGCGCCAACAGGTAACACACACACACACACACACACACACACACACACACACACACACACACACACACACACACACACACACACACACACACACACACACACACACACTGCTTTTTGTTTTTCGCCTCAAATTGTTGAGTGAAACCTCGACTCCGGTAGGTCCCTCGCATGACGTGACTAATGTGCCTCTATTAGCCACATTTGCTCGGTAGGTGGCCAGTAGAAATTTCCTAAACGTGAATCATTCTGTCTCCCTCAAACTCGTCTGTCATCGGCAGCTGAATAATAAATAAAGGCGCCTCTGTCTGTTTCTGTCTCCACTCTCTTACTGCGACTCCTCTTGATTTGTCTCCTTTGACTTTGAGCGAAACGTTTTAACGGTGAAACGTTGTCGTCGTGTGTTTCAGAATCGTCCGTCAGTGATCACATGCGCCCCGGCCAACAACCGCAACTGCAACCTGTCTCACTGTCCGGTCTCCCACAACGGCTGCTCCAACTTCACCAACAACTACCGGAGAATCAACAGTGAGTGATGCACGACACCCTCCTCTTCACGAAGTCATTCCTTAATGCTGATCGATTCCAGATGACTCGTCTCTGAATACGAGTATCATTTTTTTATTTTTTTTTTTTGAAGGGAAAAAGTTCCCATGCAGTACAATTTGTAAGAAAACCTCCTGCAATAGCAAATCCCCCTCCAGAGAAAACAAAGCAGCTCATACTCTCCACACTGACTGATGTGCAGAACTAGCGACGTCTAAGAAATGTTTTCTGTCCCCGAGTTTCTGTTTATAGCTCATAAATTCTTCTGATTGATTCTCGACACGCCTGATTTCTGTTCTCTGCACCGAGAAGCACTGGAGGCCTCTGCAAACACGTGTCTGCTTTATTCCGGGTGTCCCGCTTCTGCGGGTTGATAACTTTGCCGCGGCTCTTTTTATGATTCCCATCAAACCCCGATGATCTCACTGAGGTTAGCAGTGAAATTTAAAAGAGTGATTTAGTGTAGAAGAGACTGCAGTGAAAAGTTAAGTGGGTTTTAGAGTTTTGTGGTTTTCCATTAGCCTAAAATACATTTTTGCAGTGAAGTCGATGTGAGTTTCTATTTTAACGCTGACACAAAACTCTTGTCTCCCCCGCCTCAGCCAACACGGCCTGCGACCCCGTGATCGAGGAACACTTCCGCCGCAGCCTCGGGAACAACTACAAGGAGCCCGAACCCACCGCCACCAACTCGGTCTCCATCACGGGCTCGGTGGACGACCACTTCGCCAAGGCGCTGGGCGAAACCTGGCTGCAGATCAAAAACAAGGGGAGCCCCTCGTCGTCCGGCAGCAGCCCAAACTCCTCCCCCGACAGTCACATGGTCAATCACAACCACTCCCCCTCTGTGGTCTCCTGAAGGAGGAGGAGGAGGAGGAGGAGGAGGAGGAGGAGGAGGAGGGATCCCCCCCCCCACCGCCCCCCCTGCAGAATCCCATCACTCTGTCACCAGCTTCCCAGAGGGAGCGCCTCCTGCTGGTCTGCTAAAAACATCCCGAACCCTCCAGCCTGCTCCGTCACTGAACTCAGAGGATCAATCTAGCAATAAGGACGCGCTCGCTTTTACCCCCCCCAACCCCCTCCGCCTCCCCCTGCTGTGATCGCCAGTGAGTGATGAGGGTCGGACTGCCACTCCTTCATCATCCCTGCATGTCGAGGTTTGGAGCCGAGCAAGTGTCTGTAGTTATATGTACATAAAGAGAAAGGAAAGGCGGCGTTTTAATTATTAATTCTCTTTTGTTTATGTTTGTTTTTTTAACAGTAGTTTTGTGTACCGCTTCTGCATTATGAGATGCCCGAATGGAAAAAAAAAAAAAAAAGATGAGCAAGAAACAATTTGGAGACAAAAAAAAAAAAAAGTCACAAACCACAAGACTGTTTTACCAAAGAAACCTCAGACGCTGATGTTTTATCAAGAAGCCGTCTTGTCCTCTTCCTCTCTCTCGCTCTCGTATGTGTTGGGGTGACTAGTTACTGTACGTCGGTCTGATTTGCACTACTGCCGCAGGTAAAGATGCAGGTCGGTGCCGTTCTGTGGCGCCGAACTCTGATCTGATCCCTCTGTTTCACACCGACCAGCCTGGGAGGAAAGATATGAGCTCTGTCATCACGTCTTAGAAACCGTTCAGTCAGCGGTGGAGGAGGGCGGGAGACCAACGCCACAGCACCAGAACTTAGTGGAGCATGTCACACCACTGCAGCAACATTATTGCTGCTGTTAATAATAAAAAGAAATAAATAAATCACCTTCAGGAGATATTGAGATCCATAAACCGATCCATATCACACATTTCACCATTTTAATATTAAAAACTTTTGATGGCCTTTAATCCCCCTGAGAGATTGACAATATGTCATCGAGTACCGTCCTACAAACACTTATTAGACTTATAGTGCAGCTTTTTAAAAAAACTAACAAAAAAACTCACTTGCAGTATTTTTCTGTGTATATTGTTGATTTAAAAATGTTAAATTATTAAAAAGAAAAAAACCCAAGATGAATGGACAATCTGTGAAGAGACGTTTTGCACGACAGTTTGTCCAAATGTGGTTGAGAAAATATTAAATATGGTCTGATTTTGATTTAATTGGGTGAAAAACAAATTCACTTTACTTCAAAACAACAAATAAGCAGGAATAGAAAATCTTTTTATATGAAGCAAGTGAAGATTTCTGGCTTGAAAATTACTATAAAAAAAGTCAGAAAACGGGAAAAACTTTGGATTAGGAGTTAAAAGATAGTCCAGAAAAACCTTTAAAGATACTTCTGAAGTTTAAAAAAGCAAAAAAAAAAAAATCTTTAATGAAAACATCATGAAAAAAGGAAAGAAGTTGTAATAATGGCTGAAAGGTTTCAGATATGAAGCGATGACATCATCGTCAGCTCTTCCTGCAGATCAAACCTGGTTCGGTGTTAAAGGATTAACAGATCAAGAGAATCTCAGGTCGTAACGACCTGGAGGCTTCGATTTGTTTCACCAGCGACGAGGGAGGGAGACGACGTTTTAAAAAAACAAAACACACAAGCGAGCGAGAGAAGATCATCCAGATCTTTGTGTTTGTGACTTCATCCCTCCTTCTCCTTCACACTGTGGTTTGGCAGATTCCTACAAGGTTTTAAGGGTAATTTAATGCTTTGACAGAGGCATGTTGTTTTGGTTGTTTTTGTTTTTTAATAGCTGGTATCTATTAGTGTTTTTAGCATTTCAAACTTAACTACCATTATCCTTTTCCATTCAGACGTTAGTTGTTACTGTTTTTTTCATCGTCAGTAACAGACTTAGACTCTATACACTCACTGCTGGGTCAGTCGTACTCCATATTATTATTGTTATTCTTGTTATTACACTTGTGTATGTTTGTTTTCTGTTAATATCAGTATGGCAACGGTGTACAGCGGGACGGCCTCCGGACAGGCTCTGTTAAATGATGAGAAACCTTCCCGCCGCCGCCGGCGTTTTGGGTTTTGTGACGCTCGTCGAGGTTTGGTTAAGACGTGGATCCGTCGGTGGTGCAGGATGCTACAACCTTCAGAGAGCCGAGGCACCAAGTCAGCGCGAAATCAGTCGGCAGAGTTTCAGCGGCTTTTTGTTGGAAAAGTCTCCGTTGATCCAAATTCTAATGAAAAGTCTGAAAAACAGAAAAACTCAGGATCCAATTGAGTTGAAATCCATTCGTCCACAAATCTACAAAGTTTAGATGAACTTCGTCGCCTCAATTCCAGAATTCTGGGAACAAACGGATGAAAAACAGACAAACTCCTCCCAGAAACCGGCGTTGTGGCCGCGAGGCGACAGGAGCTTAACCACTACGCCGCCGCGTCGCTTCTGAGTCCAATCCATTTTAGAACTTTAGAACGCGGTTTTTAAGAATTGAAGTCACTGAAACGGGCTAGAAACCTTTTTGAGAAGCTTCACCGTTTCTAAAACCGACGATGCTCAAAGTCAAATCCATCCAAGTTAAAGAAAACGACGCCGCAGCTCTGCAGCCGACTCCTCCTCCGCGCTTCGATTTGGTGTCTGGACTTGTTTTTGTTTTTATTTTCCTTTCTTTCCTGAAGAAGGTGATTTTGGTTGTGCAGTCGGTCTCTTCCGCAGCAGTCTGAGGAAACTGATGGAAGAAAACCCGGCATACATTCCTCCGGTAGGACGAGCTCGGCCTTCCGGCTCCTCCCCCAGAGTGTGTCCCCCCCCCTCCCCCGAGCGACTTCAACAAGAGTCGATCTCTGTTTTGAACTTGTCGTATCGGCCGTACTGGACAGGATGTTCAGGTAACAGCGGGCAGAGAAACGCGAGAAGCGAGACCTCTGGCGTTCCTCTCTGCTGATTTGCTCTCACGTCATTGGACGTCCACACATTCCATCCAAACAGTCGGAGCGCAAACGCCTCCGACGGGACGAGCGTTTTATCACGGGGTGGTTCGGTAGCGGCGAGGCGGCCAGCGGGCGTGAGGCGCCGCGTCGGGAGCTGAGCTCCCGCGAGCGGGGAGGCGTCCAACCTGCCACTGAACGCCTCCTCCACGCCGCCGCCGGCCCCGCCCACTCACATCCAAACAACACGAGGGGGAAAAGAAAAGGGGGTGGGGCTTGAAGTCCAGAGGATTTTTTTTGTTTTGTTTTCCTGTTATTATTCGTTCTCATTATCATTTCACTACCACACCCTGTAGGTAGGAGGCGCTCTCTCTGCTCCGGCACACACTCCCTACACACTGTAGGAAAATCACTTAATAAGAAATACTTCTTTTTTTATAATAGGTAACTATAAGACCATCATTACGCTGTGCGTAACGAATGTACAGAGAAACAAAATCGTAGGTATTTTTTGAGGAACAATTAATTTGTTAATGATATGTAGCTATTTAATTGTTTTTTCCCCCCTGTCCTTCTATTGTAATCATTGCATTTCCTTTTGTGAAAAAAAAAAAGTTGATCTTTTTTGTTTATATAGTTTGTCTTGTTAGAGTAAAAAGGTTCAAGTGCAGGAACACAGTAAACGTATGAAACCGCAGCACGCCCCAGGCGTGTTGGTGACAATCGCTGCTTCCATTCGTCCCCGTTGCTCAAATCATCCGACAAAAGGTTTTGACTATCCAGTAAATTGCATGTTTCACGTTGACAGAATAAGGATTTTGCATCCTGGTGTTTTCAAATCACTTCCATTGAAGAATTACTTTTTTTTTTTTTTTTTTTCTAAAGCAGATTTTTTCCACCGCTGCATGAAAGTAATAAAAACAGTATCAGCAAATGGAAACTGGAGTTCTCAGTTCTGATCTACAGAGAAAAAGACCTGAAGTCTAGTTAAGAGGAGTCGGTCTTCACTCTCTTTACCACGTTTCCCAGGTCTGTATCTTTTGAAGTGGAAGTAGCATGTACTTAGAGGTAGTAACTCTGAACTGTAAGAAAAAAAAAAAAACTGTCTTTCAAGAAAACGAGTTGATTTGTGGCTCTGTGTCTCCTCCTACTAAAAAAGGTTTTGGCAGGCCACCTTTTTTGTACGTAAAGTAGCCTTGATGAACAATAAAGTGCTTTTAAACCACTCTGACTGTGTGAGACTCTTTAAATTACCGTTGCAAAAAAAAATTCCGATGGAAAAAGTTTAATTCTGGTGCGAAATACAGTGACATGTCAAAAAAAAAAACTTGCTTTATGCACGTTATTGCTTAAAAAGATTGTGTATTGATAAAAGTAAAAAAAAATAAAAAAATTTTAAGACAAGAAGTTGAATCTGTTCTGTGGCTCCCGAAATCAAGAGGAACAGTCTTTATTCCAGTTTTGTGATTCTATAATGACAGACAGGAATTATCTGGACAGAAAACATCCCCACTTTGTTAACCTTTATCACCATCATCCCACACATCCCACGAGCAGAAACACACGAGGCTCCAAGAGTTAGAAAATATAGTCAAATGCTCAAACACGTGTGCAACAAGAGCTTCTTAAATCATCTGCAGAAAGGTGCAGCGGCAGTCCGACTGGATGACGGACAGATGCTTTATACTTTCTCCCAAACTGACTAGGGCAGATGTTGCAGCAGTTTTGCCGGCAGACTCCTGAGTAAACACAATAAGTGTGATGGTTACGACGGCGACCATGCAGTGGAAGTCATCCAAACATAGAAATATCAACAGTGATGCCCCCCCCACCCCCACCCCCCACCCCCCCAGCAGAGAAACTGTGAAGCTACTTTTAAAGACGTGCGCTATGGTTGTTTTTTTTTTGCTCTTGGGTTATCGTGAGTTTTAATTAAGAATAAAAATAGAAGATAAAGACTGAATACAGAGGGGAGTGTCGGTCTGGGCCTCCGCCGTCCCTCCAGGTCGTCAGATGCTCTCGTCGTCGCTCATGTCCCAAATCTGAAGAACGAAAAAACACAACGGAGAGGAAGGAAGTCAGCAATGGACCAAACGTCTGAAACGGTGTCGTGGAAGTCTCAGTCACTCATTTGAAATGAAGTTACTTTACAGGTAGGAAACACACAGAAGATACTGTGCTTCAAGAGAACAAACAGGTTACACAACTGTTGTGAAACAGCTTTTAAAAACTATCACCAACAGTCTCTGCTGAGAAGTTTCGTACCGGGAAGTGACACACACATCCATGTACACACACACCCACACACACACAGCCACGCACACGCACACACACAAAGTCCTTTGCAGGAGTGTGTCAGCAAACACCGGCAGCTCTCTGATGGCTGCAGATTCCTCACATTCCCCCTCCGTAAGACGTAATTCGCATTCCTCCAGCAGCGTCAGGAATGTGACACGCACATGGCTGTGCGCATGCAGACACACACTTTTCACAAACACTCGCCGCATTCCTGCCGATGAACGGCTTCACAACTGAACGGAGCCGAGCGGCGGCCTTCGGCGCAGCAAAACAAACAAAAAAAAAACCAAATACGTCAAGTTCTTTTCTCTTCTACTCAACCGTTCACTGACGCAAAACTTTGCAGGAAAAGGAATAGAAATTCACCCACGAGTCACTTTTTAAGCAATTTGCTTCATTTAAAACATTTTTTTTTATACATATTGCAAAACATGAAAAATGTTTTTGTTTTTTTCCATTGCACTTTCACATATATAAAAATATATAAAGAATTAACAGGCCTATGAAATAAAGTCATGTTCAGTAATAAAATCACAAATACTACGATAAGCAGCCAACATCTGACTTCAGCAATTATTTTAATTGCTTTTCTCCCTTTATTTTGGAGGGGGTTGGTTTGGGCATGTTGTGTTTGGATTCGATTTGATTGGAGACGGATCAAATTCCACTGCACGTGTGCTTCATTACAGATGTGACTGTTTTAGGATGATCCACTGAGGGGAGGGAAACACATCGCCGACCTCGGATGTCCCACAGTAAATGTTGTGGACTTTTATTTCACACTGTGGATTTTCAGGAAAAAAATGTCCATTTACAAGTAAGAACGTTGTGTCTTGCACATCCGTCTACACGACAACGGTGCTCTGGACCACTGGAAATGCAACTTTTTGAAAACGCGTCGACTCTGTCTCCGTGAAAATGGCAAAAAAAACATCAAAACTACTTCTCTGAAATGCTGCTACTTCACACCACGGCCATAGTGAATAGTTCTTTTGCACATGCTCAGTAGATGAACAATAATAACGTTTCCTCCAGAGTGTCAGGACTCCATATTCTTCTGGGACTTGGTAGTTTTATTTTGACAGTCAATGTAATAGCAATCCAACGTGTTCGTCTGTCTGTGTACTTCCATCATTAATGTTTATAGCTTACCATTCTGCGTGTGTGGTTTAATCACAGCGCCCACTAGTGGCTCAACATGAAAACTACATAGTTTTCATAGTTTCAGCTATTTCTGTATAAATGGGCGTAATTTTCAAGATGTTGCCGTGCAAACATAGATGATGCGTTTTCACCTGAAACATGGTCACGTAAACATCTAGGAGTTGGCGATATGTTTAAATATGTAAATTCTCAAAAGCACCTCTAAGGAGTCTATGGCTGCCCCCTGCCTCTGGGTCATAATGGGTCTCAGAGAAAGTACTTTTATTCACCAGGGAACAAGTATTATTCTTTTGAAAGGACCTGCTATGAATTGCAGTGTAGCAGAACTGAGCTGTGAACTCTCTCCTTCCACATTTTCGCCCAACAACGTGGGAGGACAGAGCGCTCCAGCCCCACTTTAATGAGATAACTTCACATTTCTTCAATAACTGTTCTGCAGTACTGAGAGGCTCACGTGGCTGTGATTTAATGGCTGCATGACAGGAAGTCCTTGAGGCCAGTGTATGGAGTTATTACATGGATGTAAAGCTTTATTCTGCTGCTCTTGGATTTTCTCCATAGAATAAATTACAGGGGGGGGGGGGGGGGGGGGGGGGGCGACTGTTTGTTACTGCATCAACACCCGAGTGTCTCCTGAGATTTCTTTCACTACAGGAGCCATTTGTTCTCCTCCAGCTCGGCAGCAAAGCCACTAGAGAAGTAGTGCGACCTGTCCTGTCCAGCACATTAACCTGTGACGTGCGGTGGGCTGCGTCCGCACCGCCTCGCGTCCTCCACCTCTCTGATGGAGGCGGGGCGGCGGGGAGAATCAGGGAAAAAATTCATATCAGTGCTGGACGCTCTGCGTCTCTGCTCCACTGCAGCCATCAAAAGGACAGCGAGCAAAGAGGCCTTTGAAAGGCGGCGACACCGGAGCCCCTCTCTGGACCGCTGCCACGCCGCACTGATGGCGTGTGTGTGTGTGTGTGTGTGTGTAAAATCTTTTGTGCACAATGGGGCGGGGGTGGAGGTTGGTGGTGGTGGGGGGGGGTGGGGGGGGGGGGGGGTAAAGCTGGGGGCGGAGAGGAGAAGTGCCAGAGAAAGCTTATGTAACATGAATAGTTCCGGCAAAACCAAAGCCAACAACTTTACTACTTTACTCTTTCAAATACTTGGGATGTTTCTCGACCGTTGGCCTCCGTTGCAGCAACACATAAGCAGATTTCTGTGGATGCCGAGGTCAAGATAAATCCCGACCAATCAGGGGGCGCGCCGCTCCCTCTTTTATTCCCGGTGAATGAGCGAAGTGGATCCGAATGTAAAACAAACGCGAGGCTTTTGTTTATTTTGAAATGGCCTCGATAGATGTAACAGATAGTTATCAAGTGTTTATAAAAGACTTTGTCTCTTCACCAACTGCAGTCAGTCGCTCCTGAAGATTTCAGAAAGAGACGTTTATCTTATCGCCCAATGTGAAACTTGTGACGGAGGATTTCATTTCGAGTTTATCAACTAAAATCTTTTCGTCGCCTTTTACTGCAGGAGATTAATGGGAACTTTCTATCTGTGTCTTTCTGACGAGCAAAACCAGAATAAATTAAAAAAAAAAAAAAAAAGGGGGGAAACTAGACGGTCATAAAATGTGGAATATGTTAGATGAGCTGAGACGAACAACTAAAAATGGAAAAAAAAACCATCTTTAAAGGTTAAAACTTAGATCCAGTTTTAAATGATGTTTTACATGAAAACGCATCGTTTTTGCTTTTACGTTTCAAGAAAGTTTAGCGTTTCCACTGTAACATTTTGAAAACGATGCCTGTTTACTCCGAAACGACAGTAAACACGTCGTTTTCCCACACGCACACAGAACAATACGCTAGAAACATTAACAATGGGAGTACACGGGTATTCGTGTCGACAGACGACCGAGTCGTATTGTTATTACAACGATAAAACTATTAATCTAAAACTGTTTGCTCAATAAAAACAAGTTTAAGTTTCTGGAGGCAGTAGTTTTGTTCCACAGGCTGAACACAGGATGTGTATTTCATCAACTAGTTCTCATGCAGATTTAAACGCAGAATATTCAAACCACATTTCATTTTAAACTCACTCTACTAATACACCAAATATAATATCCGGCACAAAATTGATTTAATTTAATTCAGATTATCAGTCCATCACAGGGTGAACACACACAGAGACACAAACACACTTGGAGCTAATTAATACCACGACGTTCACGAGTGAAAATGCTGAATGTTTGTTGCCGTTTCTTTACCTGGCAGTTACGTTTCAACACCTTTTGGAAAACAGCAACCTGAAAGCAACGTTTCTTAAAAACCTCAAACATCAAACACAAACCTTCTGACAAGTGTAGAACGGCACATGTGCAGTGACGCACTAGTACTTGCAGAAGTAGTTTTTTTACCATCGCGGTTTACGTGTTGGCCAGACGCCAACTGGAAGTCCGACACGGAAACTACGTCGCTTCAGATCAGAACTTTAGATTGTTTTGTTTCCAGCACATTGTTATCGGCCTTAAGTCACTGGGTAACCTAACAATCTCTCTACGGGAGGAGGAAAATAAACCTCAAGAAAACTGAAGCATTCCCTGGAAGAAGTCCAATTCAAACTGACGTATTCTCACTGGCGAGAAATAAAATCGATTCAATTTTATTTATCTTATTTATTTGTCCGGGACCATGAACAAAAACATTAATCTTAAAGAAAAGATGCTTCGTACCAGAGTTTAGCCGTAAATACTTTCCATCTGCAGGGACACAACATTATAATACACATTACGAATATAACATGCAGTCAAAGTGTATAACATTAGCAGTAACCATTAAAATATAACACCTGCTCTCATAAGAATTCCTACAGATATTAAAAATCTTATGGAACACATGATAAATATAACCTACAGTAAAATCAGTAACATTATTATTAACATCAACAATGACCATTAAAATTCAACCCCAGGATTCCTAAAATTCATGTAAAATACTAAAATATATTATACAACAATACAGCGGACAATTAAAATAGACTAATGCCGACTCAGCTGGTTTTCTCTGATGTGATTCTTTAGTTTTTTAGAAAAAGTGTTCCAGTCAACAGACTTAGACTGTCTGGAAGATTCCAGAGTTTGATGGCTTTAAATGAAAAGGCTGTTTGTGCAAAGGCAGAGGAAAAAAAACAACAACCACATTTTATTGCTCCAAACGAGAATTAAAACAAGATAAAGAGATAAATCTGCGGTGCAGATCAGCGATAGTAACTATGAACCCCAGCTTATTGTAAAGACGTCACCTTCACTCCAAACAAACGGCATTCAGAGGGGAAATAAATAGAAACAAAACAAAAACATAAATCAACAATAAAACTGTGAGTCAGAGCTCCGGTTTGAATCGCATGCGTCTGCTGCTCGCCCACCAACATGGCCGCACCGCGGCAGCGCCTCAGAGGGCTTGGCAGACACACAACGCAGCGAGCGTTTCTAACTTTGAAGCCGTCTTATCACTTGAGGACCTCGAGTCACTGCCGCAGGTTTGGACAGAAGAGGCCTGCCGGAGGTTTCCTGACGTCCAGCGGTAAGCTGCATGTAATCATTGTGCGAATGTGTTTGTCTTGGTAATCAGTTGGGCCCCAGCTGATATGACAAGTATAATCCAGGCTAGTTGTTGAAACAAGGCCGGGATCTGATCAGATAGAGGAGGTTTTAGCTGGAAGCTGAGGCCGGTGAAATGGCCGCCAACTCTCTGGTGCTGCTGATTACTGCGCCCCCCCGCCCCCCGCCCCCCCCAACCGCAACAAAGACAACCGGAGCCTCGGCGTGATGCTCTGCAGCGCCGTTTACTCCTCTGTGGAAAAGTAACTCAGGATCCCCAGTGCTCAGTGCTCGATCCCAAAGTGACTTTTCAGATGTCTGTGATTGGGCGGACGGTCGCTCCCGGGGAGAACCGACACCGAGCAGCCAGCCGCCTTACGGGAACACATCCGAAATGCGGGTGGCCCCGGTGGGAACCCAACCTCTGAAGCCACTCGACTCGGCATCGCTGCACAACCACCGAGGGGCTTTGCTATTAAACACACATCTGTTTTACATATTAGAACTGACACCAAAGCGCAAAGTCAAGCTTTCATCATGGAGACTGGCTCCATCTGATATGCAATTAGGGGACCACACAGAGTGATGTGGTTTATGGCCGCTGGGTACGTCGCCCGCTGAGTGCTGCTGCTGCTGCTGCTGCTGCTGCTGCTGGTCGAGGAGGGAAGAGTTCACAAGTTGCTCTTTCATCTCCGGGAACTTAGAAGTTTGGTGTTTGTACACAGTGACTGATAACACAGTCCAAGCAGCAGCAGCAGCAGTCTGTTCCTGGTTCAGCTTAATGGAGCATCACTTCTTTGTTGGATGAGGATGATTGTTTGTTCCTCTTGAAAATGTTTGAACCCTTTAATCGGAAAAATTATTCTATTTGGCAACTGCCGTGTTGATTCTTGTAACTTTTAGTCTAATAAAAATAAGATAGAAGAGAGACGAGTTCATTAAAGTCGAGATAACTTTTGGAGAATTATGCATCACATTTCTCATTATAACAAGGATTGATATTATTAGTAACTCATAATTATTAGCACGTTTTGCCCCTTTGGCACCGTTTTGGATTATAACAGCTCATATAAAACTAGTGCAGGATCCAGTATGTTCATTTTTAAACATCCACCCAGTGCAAAAAGTCATATTTAGGCCACTTGTTTTGCAAAATACACATTACATTGAAGGACACCAGCCCTAATTTGACTATGGAATGTCTAATATACCGATTTTTTTTTTTTACATTGCGATGCATTATTGTGTGAAATAATGTGGGAATTCTTAATCAAACATGACTGGCAAATAATGATTCTACAATAAAAGGCTTAAAAGTGTTTCAGTGAGTGCCTGAGGAAGAGATTTAACTCTTTACCAATCTTAAGGGAGCTGATTTTATCCAACAAAGAACCTTTTAAACAATAACATTTCAGAAAACTTCTGCGTTTTCAAGGTAACGTTTTGAAAATCATGTCCATTTACAATGAAACAGCAGAAACAGAAAATTATCTAATTGGCGTTACAGGCGAAAGTTGGCACTTTTAGTTGTATTAAAATCACATTGAGATGAGCGCAGAGAGCAACACGCCATAAACAATAGCATTGGTGACAAAAAAACTATTTACTATGGTGCGTATGCACAGAAAACTTTCCACAGAGCATTATCGAAAACTTCTTCCTTGAGAACTGTCTACAAACTGTCAGTGGCTCTGAGTATCGTTGTCGTATAAACAGACACTCAAAATGTTCTGACTTTCACAAAAAAACAAACAAAAACGGAGCGTTAGTGTTTGAGGTTGGAGCTGATCCAAGCTGACTGTGCAGAAGGCAAAAGATCATGGAGAGGTTTCCAAGTTCTTCTCAAAAAGAGAAACACAATCATATCGTATGACTACGAGTCACCAATTAACCTAAAGAGCAGTGGATTGCAGGAAGAAGCCAGAACGTCCAGAGAAATCTCCTCGCAGAAATGCCAGACGTCCCAAAGCAAACTGGTCATTGGGAGACAAGAACAGCAACTCCCGAACCACAGCCACACAATCATTCAGTCAAATACCGGAATATGTGAACACATATTCACTTTTAGGTCGAATCAGGTCAAGTGGACTTGGTCAAATGTCTTGAACGACGTGTCACTTCTGATCCGAGTGGCTCCCGACAGAAGCCAGCCGAGTTAAAGGAACAGCGTGAACCGATGAAGCCACTCGGATCAGGAGCGAAGCGTCGTCCAGGACACGACAAACTCCAGTTGGGAAGATTTAACTGGTTTGAGAAACGAAAACACAGCCCATGAATAAACAATCGTCATGCACTATAAAAAAAAAACAAGACCTGACGGTGCATCACGCCGTGGTGAGGAGTCTGGATTATGTCTCAAAGTTTCTGTCATGAGTTTTGAGGAAGACGTGGCCCTGGAAAAAGAAACGAGCACGGCAAACACTGAGAACACTCCTTCCATGTCCCTGGTGATCCACAGGAGACTCTAATCAGTCTTTCTTTAGGATTTTACTCCCACTGGTGTTCCTCTTCAAAGTTTATGTCCTTTATCTGAGTTGTATAATTTCCCCTGAGGTGCTCAAGCACATGAATGGTTTCTCTAATAAATAGACAAAAACCACCCATACTCACAAGGTTGCCACAGATATACAACTTGCCGGAGGCTTAATATTAAGGATTATTGGGAAAGATTGAGTATAACCGAGTTAAAAAGGAAGTGAAACGCCTCAAAAATGGAAAAAGAAAAATCTCTGAGGGCTGATGTCCTATAATATGTTATATGCATAAATTTAGATTAGAATATTGACTTAAATATGCCTTTTCGCATTCAAGATGTTTGGACAAACTGGAATTTGGGAGCGGTTCCCCATCCAGAGGGCGGCAGGGAGAACAGGTGATGTTCAGGCTGGCTGGATTTCCTTGAAATGAAGCCACCAAAGTTCCTGTAAAAGTCACTGGGGAGCTTGTGGTCTGTTTCTAATCTGTTCTGTCACCCTCACCACCTGCTGCAGGCCCTTCATGTTCTCCGCTGTACAGCTGGAGAACCACACCCTCAGTGTTTTTAATTATCATCGCCAGTGTTCAAGAGCTGATTTGCTGTCTTTTGCAGCATCCTTTGCATAAACATTATGTGAGATCGAAGGAAACAGCGTCGAGAAACAATAAGAAGCTGTAACATTCTGGGAAATGTGTGCAGCATTTTACCTGTAGAATCCCCCCCCCCCCCCACACACACACACACACGAGGACTTTATGAAAACTGAATTCAAAAACGAATCCAGCTCACAACAGCTTGGTTGTTACCAAACGATCATATTACCTTCCATAAAACTCTGGATTTAAATCCTCTCTTTCTTTTGAGTCTCTCCTCCCTCATCTCTTGATTTTACTGTCCTCTCCGCTGGCAAACCACAATCCACTCATCATGGAAACACTCACCATGCTCAGAGAACATGCTGGGAATTACCCAAGCGTCGACCACAAGAGCAGGTGTGTGTGATGCTAAAACAGTATCCATTATTTCACATGTGCAAAACCACTTACACACTCAAAACACACACATACTGAGGAACACAGGCGTGCACACACACACTTTGGAGTGTTGCATTACTTGTAGGGTCCACTCATTGACGTAATGAGAGATGAGATCAGACTTTATTATTCCCACACGGGGAAATTCGGTAAATTAATTAGTAATGGTAAATTAACTTTGAATACAAGTGGATATTAGCTTGCAGTCTCACCTTGACAAGGTCGGTCATCATCACCACCACCGCTTGCACACCAGTGGTGACAGACGCCATGTTTGCTCACCAGTGGAAGAAACTGAGAATCAGAATCTCACACGAGGATAGTTTGACATCCGGACCCGTGAAGTGGGGATTGAACTGCTGGGATCCCACTCAACCACAGGCACTTCAAACAAAGCATCTGCCTGCAACTAAACCTTATTCTCAATTGTTAACACACCGGTGAAGCCATGTCTGGATCTTTAACTACACATAGAACATTGATTCAGACCCACAAAGAGGGTAAAACACGAAAACACAGACAGACAGAGAGACAGAGAGAGAGAGAGAGAGACAGACAGACAGACAGAAAGACAGAGAGACAGACAGACAGACAGACAGAAAGACAGAAAGACAGAGAGACAGACAGACAGACAGACAGACAGACAGACAGACAGACGTCTGCACACACAGATGGGTTTAGACGGGTTGGTGTGAATAAATAATGCAGTTTGGGTGTAGCCTCTCTGAGGATTGAGTTTCCCGTATGAAGGAGTATTCAGCTGTGAAAAGGCGGCCCTCTGAAGTACAAAAGATGCAGTCGGGTCTTCAGTCGCCTCGGGGAACAACTTCTATCTGCTTCATCTGAAACTTGACATCTTAATTAGGCGGAAAAACGATTCCAGGAACCCTTGAGGAAGATGTCACTCTGGTTTAAACTCTGACTACTTAAAAATCCTGATTATATTTCTTATCTCAGCCGATATTTCTAAAGCAACAAATACATTTACAGGCAGCAGGGCGGGTCGCCCGAGACGTCAGCCACCGGAAGGAAGCAGGAAGCGCCGCAGGCTGTGTGCAGTAACGTAAGAGGCCGGCCAGGGAGACTGCATGCGGCTCTGCAAGGCGGCAAATGTGTTTGGCCTCAAATCTCTGCAGAGTCATCCATTTCCATCGAGCCTTTGTGCAGATGTTTATACTCGGCACTTCCAGTATTACGTCATGTGTCGATTGGTTCTTGCTGATTTGCATATTGCAATTATTCGTCATGTGTCGGAGCTGTATATTGAAGAATATTTCTGTCTGAATAACACATCAAGAAGTGTGTACAACGCTGTGGCTTAGCCTTGAGAAAAGTTTGCTTCTGCTGAAGTTACAGAACTTCATTAACTCGTCAGGCCACAAACCGACTTGTTAAACTTTTATTGCAGTTGGAGGATTGCCGAAATAATTGTCAGCTGATGATAATTGCAGAGGCGATGAATTTTCTCACTCTTCCAACCTTGTTTTAAGAGAGCTGCACTTTAACAACGGAACGAAGCTAATTGCTGTCTACAAAGAGCAGGAAGGCAATAAAAAGGGTATCAAAGTGCTTACGGTTTCCAATTTCCACTGTCCGAAATATCATTAAGAAATGCCAGTGAGGAGGACCGTTTACGCCACGACAACATCTGGAATAGCAGGGAGATGTTTATAGAAAGCCGTGTGACTGCTGGGCAGAAGGACTGTAAAAGAGCTGTGGGAATATTTAGCTTGACCACGAGAGGTGTTGGAGCGCCGCACAGCTGGGATCTGGATGAGCCAGAATTGTTTTGGAAACGACTTCTGTGGACAAACGGAGGCACAATTCAGCTCTTTGGCCACAATCAGACACAGTATGTTTTTTTTGGGGGGGGTCGGGGATCATTGGCCAGGATTGGGTGAGCAGAGCACCTCGCCAGGTAGAAACAACAAACAATGGAATAAACCGAAATGCCGACAAACACACAGATTCCGCAACAAAGTAAATCCAATAGAGTCGGTAGTGAATCTGTGGAAGGGTGAAGACTCGGCAAGACTCTGGAGTTCATTATGACGCGTTGATTAACAACCACAGAGACGAATGAGAGGATGGAGGTAGTGACACATGACTACGTTTGGAACACATGAAGTAATTTCTTTGCAGAAAGGAAGGATGTTTGGATCTTTACTTTTCCAACTCACACAAACCTGCAAAGGTTTCCTCAAGCAGAGTTTTCCTCTTGGGGTTGCTCTCGACGGATAGTTTTTGGTTTTTCTCTGTAAAAGTGCCATAAGGTGGCTCTGTTGTAACTGGCACTATATAAATAGAAGAGATCAACCTTCATGACCATCATGAAGTACATCAGGGAGCACATTATAATGCCTTCAGAGAACAATCCCTGGACGTCTGTGGGAACATCTTAAACATGACGTACCTGCAAAACAACCTGATGTGAAAACACTGAAACAAAGCAGAAGGCAGTTTAAAATAAATACAATATTTTTCTTTATGTCACACAGCTAGGTGGCAACAAGTCCAACAATGACCTCTGGTTGGTTCAATAACCACAATTTCTAATTTGGTATGGTTGCTTGTGCAACCCATAGGAACAAATAACTGGAAATATAATCTGGGCAAGTAAACACTTGGGAGTTAATCTTGATCTGGGAAGTCAACGTGTCACGTTCCAGTAAAGACCAGCAAGGATTAGGAGTGTTAAACCCTATTGTGTCTGAATCTCCTCTTCCAGTAACACACACACACACACACACACACACACACACACACACACACACACACACACACACACACACACACACACGTGCAACACATGCAGCAGATCTGCGACTGAATGCATGTGCAGCAGAGAGAATGACCTAATGTGAGCTGAAGGTAACCGTTGCTGCAGCACGCTGCATTCCTGAAGCCCACACAGACATTCCTGCTCAGTGTGGCAGGAATCTGAAGCGTGGGTATTTCGCTGGTCAAGAGGTGGATATAACCGGGGTGGAAAGGTCACAAACATTCAGACGTATAAAGAAATAAATCAGTAGAACTTTGGACTTGATGATTAAAATAGGAGAATGGGAGGAAAAAACGAGCTCTGTGCAAATACAGCTGTAATCATTAACTTCACATGAGAAGAAACAAGGAGTGAAATTTAAACAGCTTCAGTAGATGTTGCCACGCATTTAGCAAATTCCTGAGTTCTACCTTGGACATGGATAACAGTCCATTCAATACCTCTTCTTTCCTGTTCATTCCACATGGGGTCTGGTGAGACCTGGAGCTCCTCCCACACCAACCGGCCAATGGTGTGCACTGAATCTTCGGACTATAACCTGAGTGTAAGTTCCATAAGACAAATAATCTACACTGGTATATAAGTCACATTTTATTTTTCCATGTCCAGACGTGACTGAACAGTTAATCTTCACCCAGAAGCGTTTCTCCCTGAACATTCTGTGAATTTGCTCCTCAGCTCCGACCATCATGCTTTTAGTCCACGATTAGTCGTCTTGGTTTTCTTCAACACATTAACAGTTTCTCTGCTTTCTCACAAACTCTGAACTTTTTCTGCTGCTCTGTTTCTGTTTTCTAACTTATCTATAATTAATTCTTTAGTTTGAATTCAGTCGT
Organism: Lipophrys pholis; assembly: GCF_963383615.2. Classification (NCBI taxonomy): domain Eukaryota; kingdom Metazoa; phylum Chordata; class Actinopteri; order Blenniiformes; family Blenniidae; genus Lipophrys; species Lipophrys pholis. The sequence goes on along the minus strand of NC_137637.1, from coordinate 33,612,935 downwards.
GCAGCTTTTTCTTTTTGGTGACATTTTGCTGGTCAGTCAAGTACAGCCGTAATGGATTGTTGTTGTTGTTGTTTTTTCCCTATAGCTATTCTATATAGCAATAGTCACTTCTTAATCAAGTCTAGCAAAACAACAACAACAAATAAGTGCAACTTTGAGTTGAGAAATCACAGTAAGTGTGTTCCGTTTGTGATTTCCATTAGTCAGGCTGTGAGGTGGCGTCTCTGCTTTATGCAGATGATGTTGCCCTTTTTGCTCCGACGCATCAGGGCTTCCAGCGTGATCATCAGCCGCAGCGATGAAGATCACCTTCAACTTTGAGTTATAGTTTTCACTCATGAGTGATGGGAGGGCTACAAGCTGCTAAAACAAACTCCTTCCGTTGATGATGACAGTGATGAAGAGCGCTAATTGGTGTAGAATCTAGTGGTTTAATCAGGTTTGAATTACGATTTCCATTCATCCTGTAACCACAATAAACAAGTGTCCACATTTGTAGTTTTTCCACAAATATGTAAAAATGATCTTTAACTGGTAAAAAAAAAAATTATTCTACCATTAAGTTGCAAAAATTAAAAGCAATCACTCAAACTTTAAATTTGTAAAAACATAATTGTTTCTTTAATGTGACAATGGGGCTTTTGTGAGACATTTACAACATTTAAAATAAATGATCTTTTATTAAATTAATAAAAAAAAAAAGTGGGAACATTGTGAGTTTTCCTTGTGTGCGGGCAGTTAATTCGATTTCTGGGTGGCACAGTGAAATGATTGCGATCAGCAGCATCCAGCCTGCGCCTCTGAGACTGGGCAGGGCTGTTTTCTGGTTGAGCTCTTTGAAAATGAAGCTGTAAATGTGGTGTTGAGAATTAAAATGAACCTCTAATCCTAAAACAAATCAGGCAGCAGTGAACGGCAAATGAGTAAAACAGTTGATTCCACAGTAAAAGAAATAATGCAGATGGGCCGATGACGTTATAGAAGACGGGAAAATTAAAAATGTAAAATTTGATTGGATACTATTTTGAATGGGGAAAAATGTTCTTAGTTTTTATTTTTAACCCCACAATTGTGCATCTATGTAGAATTTTGGTTAATCAACTATTGCTGTTACTTTGGGGGCCTTTCTTTTTGTGTGGAGTTTGCATGTTCTCCCTGTGCATGTCTAAATGTTCTCTTTATCCACTGACGCAAACGACAGCACAGTTTGAATTAATCAGACAGACCAAACCTGCTAAGTGTGAAAAATGAGTTTCCTTACCCAAGAGAAGCAGAGTTTGTACTGCTGTAAAATAAGTAGTCCGGGAGCAGAGTTCGCACGTGCACCTAATTGACTTCTTCCTGCACGAAAACGCTCTCATATAAGAAAACAACCCGAGGCCTCCATAACTTACAAACTCCACAGCAGCTACACGATACTGTATAGTTCATTTAAATTCCAACGACAACAAAAGCCAAAAGACATTTTCCACGTTTAATGCCTCTCTGAATGTTTGGACCGAGATCACTTAGATTCGAGTTCGCCAGCCTGCTGAATTTCAAACGATCACTTTGTGCTTTTCCATTTCCTGCAGCAATCGTCTGCTTGTCTCTGGCATCCTGGTCGTTCCAGGCCTGCAGCTCTGGGGGTGGAGGTGGTGTGTGTGTGTGTGTGTGTGTGTGTGTGTGTGTGTGTGGGGGGGGGGGGGGGGGGGGGGGGGGGGGGGGGGGGGGAACCACGTGCCATTCAGTGAGACTGGAGGCAGGAAGAGGAAAACGGGGAGAGGAAGCGGATCTACTAACTCCACCTCGTCGCTCGGTATTACGTGTCCTGTTCATGACGTGAGTTTAAAAAAATTAAAATAAATAACTGACCCACACTTCCACATTCAGCACTGAAACCCAACAACAATGACTGTGTGAACTATTAAATTGATGCTATGATTCCATCTTATAAAAAAAAATCTTTGAATGAACAAAACCAACCATTCACTCAATATTGTCCTAAACCTTATATTTGTTTCTACTGAAGCATCGTGGGATGTTATCCACAAGTGAGGGATGGACAGATCATTAGATAAGTTGTATGCCTGGACAAGGTTGGACGACATCTCCACCTCTCCACCCAAACTCTCTCCTGATTTTGGGTTCATGACCGAATCACGGTCGCAAAACAGGTGAAATGAGTTTCCCCTACAAGGCGACAAGCATCCGTCTAACGCTGAAGATCTCTCCGTAATGCCACAGCAACCTCATCTGAACGAGTGGACCGAGTGAGCTCACGTCTACTTAACGTCTCAGTTTCAAACTTCAAAAAGTTTTCAGAGCAAGCTGATGCTCATGGCTTGGGGCAGGTTTCCAGACTCCACTTCCTCTGCATCGCCCGAGGCCTTTGTACAAATCTTCACAAACTCAGCAGCACAGCCCCGAGCTGGAAAACAGACTTTGATGTGTTCATTTGGTGGAGTTTCTCCCCAACTTACACTACTATAACTTTAACCAAAACATGTTTGTATTTTGTGTTTTCTTGGGGGGAAAAAAACAACAATTTTTTTTTTCTTAAATACTGTTGTGCAAAAAAACTTGAATTTCTACCAAATTTTTGTTTCAAAAATTCAAATTTTCTGTTTTGATAGATTAGTTTTTTTATGAGAATGATCAGAAACTTAAAGTCAGGATAATATAATGTAAATTAACAAAAATACTCCGCATGTTGAAAATGAGTATAAATGAAATAGCTGTAACTTTTTCTCTTTTCCTCCTTCAGTTTCTTTTACTTGGCTTCAAACATGAAATGTGACGATGCCAAGTGAGTCTAAAAGGGCCATTCGAACTATTACTGTCAAATCCTGAGGGGAGGAAAACATAAGAGAGTGACATGTGGGGAAGAGTGAATGACGAATGAAGCCTGGGTGGGGGGGGGTGGAGATAGTAAAAGTAATGTCAGAGGGAAAGTGAGGGAAACCACGAGGTGCGACACCATTAGAAGAGGAGAAGAGAGGAGCTCTGGTGGGAACGGAGTTGGTGTTCAGGTCCCAGCTGAGGTCACGTCCCCTGACTGTGTTTTCATAAACTCCTGAGTCCGAGGGTAATCAAACAAAGCGCTCGGCCCCGATAACAAACCTCTGCGGAGCTCATGAGAGAGCAACGGCGAAGCAGGAAGTGATGCGGCGTCCACTTTTCCACTCCATTTCCTATTTCCAAACTAAAGGTGGACATCTGCCCCTTTCCCCTACTTTTCTTTTCTCGCTGCCTAAAGTCGGTCAGTGTTCGCTGCCGCCACCAAACACCTCGCGGACCTTTTCCCTTTTCTGTCAGAGTCATAAAAGAGCAGCTACAACAACAAACAACTGAGTCTCCCAGTTGGGTGTGGTGGCCTGCAGAGCAGCAGCTGGGTCCTGTTGT